>NC_047031.1:901550-1162295 GCF_902652985.1 Pecten maximus | reverse complement strand
TATATATTATACGATACCAAAAGTTAATCCTGCACACTATTATACACGTTCAAGAAATGTGAGCTTCTCTTTTCATCTTTTTTTTTTTTAAACATCACGAAAAAATCTATCGTGGCCGCGACAATATCTTATTAACGTGTAACTTCCGTGGTCATCAACGATAATATCATACGGCCTCTGATGTTTTTTTTTTATTTGTCAGTGAAACTTTGTTAAGTTTCTCCCTTTTGTGCTATGCAGAAATTCTCTATTTTAATCTACTCTGCATCATTGGGGAAAGGGAGGTAACTCTTACAAAATCTACATTTCTTATTATCGTGATTCGCCGTTTTACAATTCGATTTTTTATATAAACAAACAATACATTATATATATATATTGATTGATATTATTCATGAAACTGTGATATCTATACAATATATATCTATATCTTACAATATAGTGAATAAATACATGTATATTAATTAAAAGCAGCTTCATATAGGTCTATACTGCATTGTCATTCGCAATGGAAATTATGAGCTGAACCGGGAGCTCCATAGTATTATGATTATTCATATTATTTGTTTATAAACTTACACATTTAAATATGTATTTTTGTCCGTTGGTGAAAGCGTACATGTTACACGTTCTCGTGAGCGACCGATGTAAAGGGTATACTTTATATTTATTTCATATTTGTTTCCTAATTATGAAATGAATGGTCGAACATTTGATATCAGCATGTGTTTGTTATCACCGATATAATTCTCAATGGACAACATTTCGTTTACATTTATGCTTCTTTCATTGTAATGGAATAAAGAAGTTTCAAGTAAACTAACCAGACTTTGAGCTTTTAATAAAGCGTATTACAAACACAGATCACCACTGTGTATAACGATCGCACCATTCAAACGCACACATGATCAAGAACTTTGACCAGACGTAAACAAGATGGAGAGCCTAGTTTCGGTGTTAGAGTCGTACCGTGGGAAGGACAGGATCATCCGATTCACCGGTTATGTCGCAACATTTCTTGCAGGTACAGCTAAAGGAAAGTCTGCCCTCCATTTCAGAACGATCGCCACTGAGCTGTCAGCATGTCGGACGGTGCTGCGTCTATTTGATGACACTTCGATGCTCATGCACAATCTAGTTTATGGCACTGGATCAAAGGTAAAGATATAGCACGCTGTCGGGTCAGCATACAGGCCACAGGGATACAATGTAAATCTGGGTTATAGATGTCATTGAAGAATTTCAGGGTTTTAGATTAAGTGTGTAATGTTTTCCTATATATAAATATATTAAAGAACATTGAGAAAGACTCAACGAGATTTTCCTGAGAAAGAAATAAACATGTGGAATCTATATAATTCCGTCCTGGGGACAGTGACAGGTGTTGCTCTCATAAACCTTCTGATAAAATAGTAAATGTTATCTTATATAGGATCATACTGGTCCCACGATATAGGATATACTATAATCTCGACATTCAAATGAAAACCGAAATTCAAACCACATGAGTCTGATAGTCTATGGAGAAGAAATATATTTAAAACAAATCTAGATTGGAAATACCGTGAATAGGACCCCTTTAATTACTCATTTGAACTTGCCATGATCATGATCAGGATTCATTTCTTTTCACCCAATCATACATCAAATGTATTTTTCTTTATTAAAAAAAAAATATACACATGATTTATCAAGCGTTGTACATACAGTTGAGTGTAGACTAAAGGTTACACAAAGTGCACTCCGAGTGCACTCCGTTTGGACTCGGAGTGCACTCCGTTTGGACTCCAGGTAAACTTGGAGTGCACTCCGAGTGCACTCCAAGTTTACCTGGAGTCCTATCAGGCCCCGATCCTACCTGGGTCCACATGTGTCACATGTACCTGTAACCAAGTACATATATACATAATGTTTATAGATAGATGTATACTCTTATACATTTAGACTCCTTAAACATGTAACAATAAGATATGTATTACTGTTTTATCTTTGTATATACATGTATATCATCTTATTATTTTGTTGGTTCATTTTTCGTTGGTTAACTAACAGCATCTTATATAATTGATTTTTTCTATTAGTTAACCCTATATAAAATGAATAGATCTGGCACTTCGTTGAAAAATGTATGATAGCATTCCTTTGATTTGAAGAGTTTTAACAAGCCACGTCAATTAGTAGAAAATTGGCAGTTTGTGGTCTCTCAAAATGTAGAGTTTGATTGTGTACTGGACATAACTTGTACTCGAAGTACTAAGTACTGTTTTATATATATTTCAAATACTTTTCTTCCAACAGTTTATATTTATCTTAACATACAATAAAAAAGAAAGTTGTTGGTTTGTTTTATCACCTTGATAGCATATTCCGGATCTAATGTCTAATTTTGATTTACAGTTTAACATCAGATTGACTTACATTTCTATTTGGTAAACCAACTTTTTTTTTTTTTTGGTTATACCTGCCTCATTAAATCCATGTCATACATGGAGTTTTTTTTTAACAGTTATATAAGATACAATCTCCCCCCCCCCCCCAACTTCCAGGTAAATATTTACCTGTATATCAAGCATGATTACAGGGGTGTGGAGAAAAGACAGACTTACACTGACCCCAATAATGACCCCTTCCTCCAAGTTTATCTCATAAGGTGTGAAGATCTGGACAGGTGTACACACGGTCATCTAACTAGATAAAGACCCCCTTAATTGTTAGATGGAAACTGGTCATCACACCTTACCTTTACCTAGCCCGAGTTTCCTCTGGCCCTGACACCATGTCTGGTATGGTGTCAGGGCTAGCGGAAACTCAGGCTGACCTATACCAGGCTAGGGTCATATAGAATATATGTACAGACTTGTGACGGTCGATATCTGACACTTTTGAAATAATATGATTGTCCATTCCTATTACAGTATTATTAAAACAGTTATAAGTCATTATTATAAAAAGAATATTTGAAAAAAAAATTTCAAACTGGTACTATTACTTTATGTCTTTGATATTATAATGGAAGCATGTATAGAGTATTAGAGGTCAATATGTAAATCAACATAGATTAATATAATTTTCATGTTTGAGTTAAGTAAATACTTATCAAACATTCCATACACCAACTGCAGCTGGCCTTATGTCATTTTTTTTTTTAAAAGTTTGAACATTTAACTTTATGATTTTATAATTGGCTTGAACAACCATTGTACATTCATGAACTGTATCTGTTGCATATAATGAATGAGTGACACATATCATGATAGATATTGACTGAATGGGAATAGAAAACGATGTAGTTCCAACAGGTCAGTTTTACAGGTAAATGGTACATAGGTTGCCGTGTCCAACTGCCCTTAGGCAAATTTTACCTCAGGCTCTATAATCTTATTTCCTGGATGAGAACAATGTGTACTAATTACGGGTATAAGGCTATAGGTTGGTTTGGGAAAAGGTGAATTTACATTCATTATACCATTTGGAATTACACTGAAATTATTATTTTTTTTTTACTTTAATCTTTTTCTTTACAATTAATTTTTTAAAGTAATGTCTTTATATTTTTGAATATAACACGATAAGAACTGCATCATTTCTTAATTTGATTTGCATTAATTTTTTTTGAACTTATATCATTCAACATTGTACAATGTACCTCCACATACCGGACACCTGCATAAACCAGCCAATACGTTTGGTCTCAATGACTTATGGTTTAGACAGATTACGATGTAATAAACATAAGAAACAGCTTATTTTTACTTTCTAATTTCAGTATAGAATGACTTCATTTCAATAGAGTTGGTCTTCTTAAACCTGTTAACCAATTTGTTTATGGTTTTACTACTTATCTTGACATTTCCACCTTAATTACACTGGTATTTCGTTTATACATGTAATTTTGGTCTGATTAAGGCCTCTCAAATGGAGAGCTACAATCCTTTCCTTCAAGTCAGGAGATAATCTTACTGTTCTGTTAATTGGCCTGAGGTTATAACACTGTGACCCTGCTTTGCACAGCTTCATCATTTGAAGCCATACAGTGACAAAATTGACACAGGTATTTCTGTGAACCCAGGACAGTACCTGTAGCTGGCTCCTAAAACTCACCTGGCACAGTTATCAGGGGTGTCAGGCCAGAGTCAGTCATGCATAACCAATAATAATAGCAATTAAACAGATACTGTCATTCATTATGGGTAGTCCAGAACTACATACTTGTGTGTACGTTATGTCAGAACATTAATTTAACTAGATAATGCTCGTAAATATGTACAGTTGTAAATGTATATTTTTCTAATGATACATTTAAATATATAACCTATATAAACTAAAATGATTGTTTATTTTATAATTACTTGCCTGAATTGAGTACATGTATGTAGAGAATGTTTTATTAAAAAAACAAATAATTCATTAAATACTGTAAACTTTCATTAACATAATATAGATGCATTATCTAAACTTCCTTTACAATCATGATATATGTACAGTTACTGTAATAAATATTCTAATTGAAATAATTTTCAATTCCTTAATAAAATGAAATACAATTTACTTACATCTTAATGAAATATGAAATAATAAGCAATTAACTTTCATAGAAACCTGATTATAGCATAAATTGTATAACTGTCTTTTATGGATCTTAATAAATATAAATTTAACATGAAGGCATTATTACCATGTATTAACAATAAAAGAAATAGTAGACTAAACAAATGTTACTGTAATAATAATATTAACAGAACAAAAGTGATTTGTAAAAATCTATTTATTTATATGTAAATTATATTAAAAGCATCAAAGTATTAATATATATATATATAGTCTGCTTATAGAACTGGGGTAGGCATGGTGTCTTATAGGACTCCAGGTAGACTCGGAGTCCACTTGGAGTGCACTCCAAGTTTACCTGGAGTCCAAACGGAGTGCACTCCAAGTCCAAATGGAGTGCACTCGGAGTGCACTTGGGTGTAACCTTTAGTCTACACTCAACTGTACGTGCATATATGTAAGTATTTTGCTTGCACCCCCCCCCCCCTACCCCCGCCCCCTCCTCTATCCCTACTTTTTTGTCAATATTTCTTCACTGGGGTGGGTCTTCATGGATGTATCACTGTTCCTAATGATATCACCATTATGAGCATAGATGGTTGTTGACTTTATCTAACCATCTGAAAATGCCCTATACATACTAGTATAGGTTACCAAATACAAAATGTACCCCTAGATAATGACATATTAGCTATGTCTTCTGTATAATGAACGAATGGGTGTTATATCTTACCAGATGTGAATTGAGTCCCTAAAGATGTCTAAAAATAATGTGGTATACACTCTCGGGTAGGTCACAAGATATCTAGACTGTAACAAATTCTCCGGTCGCTGTGACTAGGATAAATCTAAATACATACCGTAACAAATTATTAGGCCCTGTGACAGTCCATATATACACCTAGACTGTAACAAATTCTCCGGTCGCTGTGACTAGGATAAATCTAAATACATACTGTAACAAATTCTCAAGTCCCTGTGACAGTCTATATACACCAAGACTGTAACAAATTATCAGGCCCCTGTGACAGTCCATATACACCTAGACTGTATCAAATTATCAGGCCCCTGTGACAGTTCATATACACCTAGACTGTAACAAATTATCAGGCCCCTGTGACAGTTCATATATGTATACCTAGACTGTAACAAATTATCAGGCCCATGTGACAGTCCATATACACCTAGACTGTAACAAATTATCAGGTCCCTGTGACAGTCCATATACACCTAGACTGTAACAAATTCTCAAGTCCCTGTGACAGTCTATATACACCAAGACTGTAACAAATTATCAGGCCCCTGTGACAGTCCATATACACCTAGACTGTATCAAATTATCAGGCCCCTGTGACAGTCCATATACATCTAGACTGTAACAAATTATCAGGTCCCTGTGACAGTTCATATATGTATACCTAGACTGTAACAAATTATCAGGCACATGTGACAGTCCATATACACCTAGACTGTAACAAATTATCAGGCTCCTGTGACAGTCCATATACACCAAGACTGTAACAAATTATCAGGCCCCCGTGACAGTCCATATACACCTAGACTGTAACAAATTATCAGGCCCCTGTGACAGTTCATATATGTATACCTAGACTGTAACAAATTATCAGGCCCATGTGACAGTCCATATACACCTAGACTGTAACAAATTATCAGGCCCCTGTGACAGTCCATATACACCAAGACTGTAACAAATTATCAGGCCCCTGTGACAGTCCATATACACCTAGACTGTATCAAATTATCAGGCTCCTGTGACAGTCCATATACACCAAGACTGTAACAAATTATCAGGTCCCTGTGACAGTTCATATACACCTAGACTGTAACAAATTATCAGGTCCCTGTGACAGTTCATATATGTATACCTAGACTGTAACAAATTATCAGGCCCCTGTGACAGTCCATATACACCAAGACTGTAACAAATTATCAGGCCCCTGTGACAGTCCATATACACCAAGACTGTAACAAATTATCAGGCCCCTGTGACAGTCCATATACACCAAGACTGTAACAAATTATCAGGCCCCTGTGATAGTCCATATACACCAAGACTGTAACAAATTATCAGGCCCCTGTGACAGTCCATATACACCTAGACTGTAACAAATTATCAGGTCCCTGTGTTAATAGGATAGGTCTAAATAGATCCAGACTAAAAATTGTCAGATCTTTGTAACCTCGTACATATATGTACCAGACATTGGGATATATCTTCCCAGAGTCAAAAAAGTGCTACTCAGGTATTCATATTTTCAGCTTTTGTCGAAAATGTAAGAAATCCCCTTAAAAATCACTGTTGAAAGAAAGAAGACAGGAAATATCAAGGAAAATAATTTTGAGGAATTAGCATAACATTAAGATTATCTCCCTTTAATGATGAACCGTTACATTATAGTAATTATCAGGTATAAACACAACAAACTACATATTTTTTTTTTCTGTTTTAGGAGCCAGTTACAGCTCTGAGAATACTTCAGTTGATAAGTAACCTTGTCAACCAGTTATTTTACCCAGTAGAACACATCGCATGGCTTGGAGACAAGAAAATCCTCAACGTCGAGTCCGGCAAATTATGGGTGTGGGGATTGTATATCTGGGCTACCTCTCTTCTGACAGAAATAATCAAGTACGCGCTACAACTTCATTGATAACTGTGTTGTGACAGCTACATCGATAACTGTTGTGACAGCTACATCGATAACTGTTGTGACAGCTACATGTATCGATAACTGTTGTGAAAACTACATCGATAACTGTATTGTGTTGTATTCTGTGTCTCTGTGCTATGACCAATCAAAAATAATAAGTGCCTAAGCATCAAACTTTTAAGGGTAAAAATAGGGTATTCAGGGATTTTTCTTTTTTTGTTTGTTCATAAATTGGTCAAATTATTATTTTATTGCTTATACAGTTGCCATATTCCTGTAATATAAAGTGTACTTCTGAAAAGTTCCTTCAAACTTCACCAGTTTTCATTCATAAAAAAAGCGACAAAAAATCCCCATCTCAAAAAAGTTACTAAATTGTTGTATTTGTTGTTGTGTAAGTCTTAAACTGTGTAAACTGATTCAGGGTTAGCTGGTCAATGAATATGTGTACATGTAGTCATGAGGAAGTATTTTTTCATTTCAAGAGTTCTCTCCCTTTTTTCAGACTGATTTTTGGTATCAATATTCTAATTGAAGACACACCCAATAATGGTGTCTGCATAATACCAGACATATCTCTAAGCCTTGGAGAACATAATAATTATAATTATGTTTTCATTTTCATCACCATCATAAATTTAAACTGTTTCCACTTAAAATTTATTTTATTTCAGGAGCCTGGTAAAGATTCGTCTGGCCCAGATGGAAATTAAAGGACTGAAAAAACAGCAGTTTTTGGCTTCAGCAGATAGGTTAGTTAATTGCAGTGTGTTCTTTATGATGTTTTTAACCTACCATTATCATTAGATTTCTTTGATATAAAAAATGTTACCATAAACGATGCCAATGTGATTCCAGCATGTTTTCAGGATCTGAGCTGGTAGTTCTACAACCAATTTAGGGTTTAACTTTCTATGTGTTCTGATGACACTGTGTAAGTTCGACTATGTATCTAGCTCTAAAATGAGTCAAGGTTTATATATTTTTTTAAACGAATTTTATAATATTTTGAATATTTGAAATTTTTCTTTCATCACAGAAATAGCAATACAGAACAATCCCAGGCGATGTCCGACCAACTTCAGGCTGTTAAGGCTAAGTCCAGCGATACCTATCTCCTTATGTTCCAAAGCATTTTTGACTTAATGAACGCCGTCAGTTGGATGCCACCAGGAGTTTTATGGTCCGGTAAACTATCCCCCGCGCAGAACGGAATTTGTGGTATGATATCTACTGGTATAATGCTGTATAGGAACTGGCCTGTCAAAAAGGAAAAGAAATCGTAGATATATATATAGTCTTGTTATAATGCTGTCTTAGATTTCTCTTTACCAAAAATCAAATATATTCTCTGTTATAATTTAGTACTCTCAATGCAGAAAGTTTAAGGAGTCAGCAATTTTTTGTGTCACAGACAGTTTTTGAATTATTTTAAAGAAAGTTAAAATAAAAGTAAAATTGTTTGAAAAATAAGCTGAATACTGTTTATAGAGTGAATTTATATTGTCTTCCAGAATATTGTAGAAAAGTTTTTAATTTCTATGTCACAGAAAAGTTTTTGATTTCTCTGTCACAGAAACATTTTTAATTTCTCTGTCACAGAAAAATTTTTAATTTCTCTGTGACAAAAAAGTTTTTAATTTCTGTGTGACAGAAAAGTTTTTAATTTCAAAAAAATTATCTGTATTGTAAGAAATATTAAATGTAAATTTAATTCATTTTACAACAATTATGAAACAAATTATATCAACTTATGTAAATCATACTTGTTGTCCTGGATTGAAGTGCACAAGGGTTTTTACTGTGAGAGGAGATCCGAGTTCCCGGGGAAAACCCCACATGGCCGAGCAGGTGACCCCATACCTTTTTTAAAAGAAATATTGAATGGTCTGTGTAGAGAAAAATTTAGATTTTCTCTTCGAAAGAAATTTTGTTAAATATTTTTTGTCCCAGAAATGCTGAGAACTGTCTGTGTGATAGATCAACATTAATTGGTTGGATTATCACAGAACGCCTGTTCTGCTTTGTGTGGATGTCGGTGCAATGTATAATATGATAATGTATATCAAACAATATGTAAGATTCACCATGTGCCATACATCAGTTGACCAGACTGTATAAATTGTTTAACATGTACAGACTATTATTATCATTACAGTATCTGGTTGGCTGATCAGATCGCCTTTCATCTGTCATCAAAACATTATGCTGAATGTCCATATGCAGTTGTTGTTAGCATTTAAAAAAAAAAAGAAAAACTTTTCAATTTTCTTGTGTAATACCTCTGTAGTTGGTTTAGTGGTATACCTCTGTAGGTGATTTAGTGGTGTTCCCCTGTAGGTGATTTAGTGGTGTCCCTCTGTAGGTCGTTTAGCGGTGTACTTCTGTAGGTGATTTAGCGGTGTACCTCTGTAGGTGGTTTAGTGGTGTCCCTCTGTAGGTGGTTTACTGGTGTTCCCCTGTAGGTGATTTAGCGGTGTACCTCTGTAGGTGGTTTAGCGTTGTCCCTCTGTAGGTGGTTTAGTGGTGTTCCCCTGTAGGTGGTTTAGTGGTATACCTCTGTAGGTGGTTTAGTGGTATACCTCTGTAGGTGGTTTAGCGGTATACCTCTGTAGGTGGTTTAGTGGTATACCTCTGTAGGTGGTTTACTGGTGTTCCCCTGTAGGTGGTTTAGTGGTGTTCCCCTGTAGGTGGTTTAGTGGTGTTCCCCTGTAGGTGGTTTAGTGGTATACCTCTGTAGATGGTTTAGTGGTATACCTGTGTAGGTGGTTTAGTGGTATACCTCTGTAGGTGGTTTAGCGGTGTTCCCCTGTAGGTGGTTTAGTGGTATACCTGTGTAGGTGGTTTAGTGGTATACCTCTGTAGGTGGTTTAGTGGTATATATCTGTAGGTCGTTAAGCGGTGTACCTCTGTAGGTGATTTAGTGGTGTCCCTCTGTAGGTGGTTTAGTGGTGTTCCCTTGTAGGTGGTTTAGTGGTATACCTCTGTAGGTGGTTTAGCGGTGTACCTCTGTAGGTGGTTTAGCGGTGTACCTCTATAGGTGGTTTAGCGGTGTACCTCTGTAGGTGGTTTAGCTGTGTACCTCTGTAGGTGGTTTAGCGATGTACCTCTGTAGGTGGTTTAGCGGTGTACCTCTGTAGGTGGTTTAGTGGTGTTCCCCTGAAGGTGGTTTAGTGGTGTTCCCCTGTAGGTGGTTTAGCGGTATACCTCTGTAGGTGGTTTAGTGGTATACCTCTGTAGGTGGTTTAGTGGTGTTCCCTTGTAGGTGGTTTAGTGGTATACCTGTGCAGGTGGTTTAGTGGTATACCTCTGTAGGTGGTTTACTGGTGTTCCCCTGTAGGTGGTTTAGTGGTATACCTCTGTAGGTGGTTTAGTGGTATACCTCTGTAGGTGGTTTAGTGGTGTTCCTGTGTAGGTGGTTTACTGGTGTTCCCCTGTAGGTGATTTAGCGGTGTACCTCTGTAGGTCGTTTAGCGGTGTCCCTCTGTAGGTGGTTTAGCGGTGTACCTCTGTAGGTGGTTTAGTGGTATACCTCTGTAGGTGGTTTAGTGGTGTTCCCCTGTAGGTGGTTTAGTGGTATACCTCTGTAGGTGGTTTAGTGGTATACCTCTGTAGGTGGTTTAGTGGTATACCTATGTAGGTGGTTTAGCGGTGTACCTCTGTAGGTGGTTTAGTGGTGTTCCCCTGTAGGTGGTTTAGCTGTGTCCCTCTGTAGGTGGTTTAGTGGTATACCTCTGTAGGTCGTTTAGCGGTATACCTCTGTAGGTGGTTTAGTGGTGTCCCTTTGTAGGTGGTTTACTGGTGTTCCCCTGTAGGTGGTTTAGTGGTGTTCCCCTGTAGGTGGTTTAGCGGTGTCCCTCTGTAGGTGGTTTAGCAGTGTACCTCTGTAGGTGGTTTAGCGGTGTACCTCTGTAGGTGGTTTAGTGGTGTTCCCCTGTAGGTGGTTTAGTGGTATACCTCTGTAGGTGGTTTAGTGGTATACCTCTGTAGGTGGTTTAGCGGTATACCTCTGTAGGTGGTTTAGCGGTATACCTCTGTAGGTGATTTAGTGGTATACCTCTGTAGGTGGTTTAGTGGTATACCTCTGTAGGTGGTTTAGTGGTATACCTCTGTAGGTGATTTAGTGGTATACCTCTGTAGGTGGTTTAGTGGTATACCTCTGTAGGTGGTTAAGTGGTATACCTCTGTAGGTGGTTTAGCGGTGTACCTCTGTAGGTGGTTTAGCGGTGTCCCTCTGTAGGTCGTTTAGCGGTGTACCTCTGTAGGTGGTTTACTGGTGTTCCCCTGTAGGTGGTTTAGTGGTGTTCCCCTGTAGGTGGTTTAGTGGTATACCTCTGTAGGTGGTTTAGCGGTGTACCTCTGTAGGTGGTTTAGTGGTATACCTGTGTAGGTGGTTTAGTGGTATACCTGTGTAGGTGGTTTAGTGGTATACCTCTGTAGGTGGTTTAGTGGTATACCTGTGTAGGTGGTTTAGTGGTATACCTCTGTAGGTGGTTTAGTGGTATACCTCTGTAGGTGGTTTAGTGGTGTACCTCTGTAGGTGGTTTAGTGGTATACCTCTGTAGTTGGTTTATCTGTGTCCCTCTGTAGGTGGTTTAGTGGTGTATTTTCTGTAGGTGGTTTAGTGGTGTATTTTCTGTAGGTGGTTTAGTGGTATACCTCTGTAGGTGGTTTAGTGGTGTTCCCCTGTAGGTGGTTTAGTGGTATACCTCTGTAGGTGGTTTAGTGGTATACCTCTGTAGGTGGTTTAGTGGTATACCTATGTAGGTGGTTTAGCGGTGTACCTCGTTAGGTGGTTTAGTGGTGTTCCCCTGTAGGTGGTTTAGCTGTGTCCCTCTGCAGGTGGTTTAGTGGTATACCTCTGTAGGTGGTTTACTGGTGTTCCCCTGTAGGTGGTTTAGTGGTATACCTCTGTAGGTCGTTTAGCGGTATACCTCTGTAGGTGGTTTAGTGGTGTCCCTCTGTAGTTGGTTTACTGGTGTTCCCCTGTAGGTGGTTTAGTGGTGTTCCCCTGTAGGCGTTAGCGGTGTCCCTCTGTAGGTCGTTTAGTGTTGTTCCCCTGTAGGTGGTTTAGTGGTATACCTCTGTAGGTGGTTTAGTGGTGTCCCTCTGTAGGTGGTTCACTGGTGTTCCCCTGTAGGTCGTTTACTGGTGTTCCCCTGTAGGTGGTTTAGTGGTGTTCCCCTGTAGGTGGTTTAGCGGTGTTCCACTGTAGGTGGTTTAGTGGTGTTCCCCTGTAGGTGGTTTAGTGGTATACCTCTGTAGGTGGTTTAGTGGTGTTCCCCTGTAGGTGGTTTACTGGTGTTCCCCTGTAGGTGGTTTAGTGGTGTCCCCCTGTAGGTGGTTTAGCGGTGTCCCTCTGTAGGTGATTTAGTGGTATACCTCTGTAGGTGGTTTAGTGGTGTTCCCCTGTAGGTGGTTTAGCGGTGTACCTCTGTCTCGTAGCGTTAAGCAGTAAAGACCAATTGATTTGTTTACAATTTTTCATACTTCACTCTCGCAGTAAATCTGCCTCACTGGTAATCTCTGATAAAGTTAACAGTTATATCAAATGTTATGTATTTTTAGGTATTAGTTACTTTAATACTAAGCAGTGTTCTTGAATTTCTGTGTTTAATGATTGCTATTATTTTGCTCCAACGACTGGATAAATCTTTTTTGTGATGAAAGAACCATAGATACTGCCAGGTAACAGGTTGTCACCCATCGTTCTGCAGTTGTACACATCTTTAAGGCTGTTGCTCCAATGAAAAAGAGAAAATGGACAATGACTTACCTGATACAGGTCTTATGATGGTGAGCGCCATGATCCCGCTTGTCTTGCCTGCAATTACTGCAAAACTACTTCAAATTTGAATTTTACATTGTAAGTTGTAATGACAATTACACTTTTTAGTTTGAATTTTGTTGAATTTCAATCTATAATGCATTACATTTAAAGCTAGAAAATAAAAAAATTGGACAAGTTTTATTTAGTCAGCGAGAAAGGAATGCAGCGATCTATGTAAAATACTTAATTTCGATCTAGAATTTTCCCGAAGAGAAGGGAAACAACTCCGCTACACTACTTGTCACAAAATACATGAACTTGGTACCAACTGTATAAAGTGATATTTCTAATTAACGCCAATAAATGAGAAATATGATTGACAGTCCGAAAATAGTCTCTAAAGGGCCGACATTACCTACTTATAGAGGAGGCGGAAAACAATAGGTTTTCTTTGAGGTGCAATTAATTACATTATGTATTAGTTTTACTTGAGATTAAAGATAGTCAGGAAGCTTTAACTGATAGGGTTGGTTATAGCATATAAGTATTAATAGGTTTAGTGGTTTTATAAAGTATGTCATTGCTTTTTCTTGTTTTCAATCAATCATAATAACTGTTTCTTGGATATTTGGTATTATTAAGAGAAAATTGTATATATAACTTTAAGCAGAATGTGCAAAGCGGACCATAATTGAGTACTGTGCTTCAAAAGATAAATTTTAATTATAAAATATGTGTTAAGCCAAGACCAAAATGATATGTTTATAGACAAAACATTCAGCTATAAAGAAATATAACAGTTAATTACACAATTATCACAGAATATATAAGATTCATGCCTGTAATTATATAACACGAATGAGAACAGTTTAGTATATATGTGTACAGGTAGAGTGTTACTGACACCAAGTGTGCTGAAATGTTAAAATCGATAAGTAATCAGAGAAAATTTGTTGTGGATTAGATTTCCTGGTTTTGGTTATTAAAATGTTTTAAATATAGATATTTTCTGCGTGTACTTATAATTTCCTAATTATGACATGTTTGACATGGGACTTTTTTTAGACCAATCATGTATTTTCATTACAGAATAAAGTCATATTGATAGCACCAGTCAATATCAAATAGTTGACTTAAGGAAAGATAAGAGAAACATTCTGATTTTGAAAAAAAAATCAATTTAGTGCGGATGCATTAATAGAATTATCTATCAGTATGTTAACTGTACATGTTTGATTGAAATTGGTAATCAAGTCCAGATTTTGAATTGATTATAGATTATAAAATTATGTCCCGTTAATTTTTTATTCAAGTTGATTTATATTTCAAGTGATACACAATACTTTTTTGAGTACAGTAGGAATTAATTATATGGAATTGATCTTTTTCAATGAAATGGAATAATTTTTTTGACAATATTCATTGTAGACACCAGACAATCCATTTCAACGTTATTGTTTTTTGTTATTTTTAACATACCATAAAAAGGACTAGACTGCATGCGAATTTTTCTTATCCAGCATTTGCTCTTGGCAGTTGTTTTTTTTAACTTTTTAAATATTCTTTCATTTGATGGAAAATACAGTATACATTAAACAAACATGACTTTTGCCTTAAAAGCAGAAAAAAGGGAAAAGAATAAATAAAAGAAGAAAAATCATTTATGTAAAGATTCTGTCGGAGACAGAAAATAAAAACTCTTACCTAGCAATTATGATTTTCTTGGAAAAGAAGCAGAAAACGTATTTTTTAAATGGAAGTCGAATTCGATTCGTTAGAATAAAAAATCAAAACTTACAAGCTCATCTATCTAATGAGTTTCTATGTGAAACAGGTTTGTTGAATACTTAATCTCAGGTGGTGATTAAATGTTTTTTATAAGATTTAAGGTAGATATGTGGCAATAAGAACCTCAGAAAGAGATATTAGTGCGGATATTGTCACGATACCAGGGAAAATACAGTAAACTTTCCATAAAAACTCTGTAAAGAGATATAGGCGAGGCTATTGTCAAGATATCACTACCAGGGAAAATACAGCAAAGTTTCCATACAAACTCTGTAAAGCGATATTACAATCGTAAGCCAACATCACTATGCTGTAACATTAAAAATCCGGGTCATTATAAAAGTCACTAAACTCCAATCAATGAGGGTACATGTTTCTTTCCAATAACTTTCAATTCATACATTTTATTTTCACTAATTCTATTTTGTTAAACATAATGACAGAAATCAATAACTAAAGAAATATTTTTTTATTATTTTTTTTTGTGCTTTGTTAATTTTTCTTAAGAAGAGATATTTATGTTTAAATACAGTACATTTGCTGAGGTTTAAAGCAATGTTCGTGTGGATGATTATATAAGTGATTACTTTTTTAGTTGTAATTCCACATGAAAACCGGTGTGATTAAATGGTATATTGTGTCTATCCCAGACTCTAATCATGTATTGTATTTAGATTTATTTAATTTGTGTATTCAAATATCATTCAAATTGTTGTCTGTTGCGAATGAATGATTTAAACCCTATTTTTATATTATGCAGAATAAAGCAGAATTGTAATGAAATATTTGTTTGCGTATTTAATATGATATAATTAATTTTTCTTTGATTTCATGGTAAATACTCAAATGTGATTGGTCGAAAAATTATTTTCATTCTTCTATGAAAGACATTCCGAGAATGGCGCGAAAAATGTGACGTCACAATACGGCAATTGACGTTGCGTATTGATTTGAGAAAAAGCATCCCATTTAAAACCAGTAAAATTGTACATAAAAATGTTTTAAATTAGAAAATCATTTTCAAAAATTAATTATAAGCGTTGATGTCAATTATTTTTTAGTTTCATCGGGGTATGAAACAAATTTTGTAAGAATCCGCGTAGTTTGCAAACAAAATTTGTTTCATACCCCGATGAAACTAAAAAAAAAATGACATCGATGATTAAATAAATACCAAATCCAGTGATATCAGTGATTATTTAACAGGAGTAACCGGATTAGTTTTTAGGTTGTATCATGGCTAACCATGGACCTTGCGGTTGAAGTGTAATTTGTTAAGCTGTACATGCGAAAATACATGTTTCATGGGGACACAATTAGCTCACTTGTATCGCATATATTGCACAAAATAACCATGCCGTGTCTGTAGCACACACTATTTAGGAGCATTTGGTTGACCAGATTTGACTTTACATATGTACAAAAACCGATTCTATTTTGACCTTGACTTAGAGTTGACGTCAAAACGTGTTGACAACCATCGAATGATAAAAGAAAGAATTTTTCTAAAATGATAAAATCAGAAGAGAACGAGTGCACTTATTAATGATTTAGGCCCAATTGAATCCGTTTTGATAACAAGCATTATTATTTGATTTGTAAGACTTAAACAAGAGTACTATCTTTCGAAGTGACGTTTTCTTACCTTTGAAATCATAACGAAAGTTGAAGTCGGTTTATATAAAAGGTTATGCGTTGCTAGGTTATCAAGCATTTGCTTACCTTGAAAGGGTATGATGTCATCATCTTAACGTTGGTACAATAGCTTGATTTGACCCAGACGTATTGTCACCCTCTTCATGTTGGTACGTAACCTAGCTTTAACATAGATATACGTAGCCTGTGTAGGCGGTTGAGATATTTATCTCTCGGGAACACATAGGCTTGTTCTCATCCTGTTTTACACGTGTCCTCCTGTAAATCCGTATTTCATCCTCGTTATATCGATTGTGAGTTAGAATCAAGATTTGCAAGTCCCTATTCTATGCTAATAGATATAAGTGATGTTAAAAGGATCTATTCTCCTTTGGTAATATCGTCTTTATAGAATTACCGGACGGTACATCATCTCAGATCCCATCTGGGCCGACTGAGGCATTTCACTTTGCGCCCCAAACATCATGACTTAATTGAGTTACAGAGCGCTACATTTAACTTACAGGTACACCTGCACGCTCAACTAATACATACTGAATTTATAGTTAAATGAACGTCTATCAAAAGTTAGTATGTAAAATAAATTAAGTTATAATTGCAATAAAGTAATAATTAACTTATGTCATGTTTACATAATGGCCCTAATTTAGTAACATAATTCTAATTTTGGAAAAAAAACAACCTTTTCTCCTCTTTGAGTGTGATTGATGATTGATGAGATATCGATAGCTTTCAGTCATGGAAAACAGAATTGGTCATTTCATTTTTTTCATTTCAAGAATTAGAAAGCAGAACATGTACTTGTATTGTTTTAATCAGTACATCAAGCTAACCAAGCTTGTGCTCACCACCGGATATCAACTGGTTTTTGTTGGTTCGTAAAAAACATTTCGTGAAAATTTTATTTTTAAGTTTTTATTTGTATTTTATTTATGAAGAATAATTTATTTGCTTTTATTACATGTCAATTACATATTTTCAATAACAACTGAACAGCTTGAATTCAAATATTTACAATATTCCGCTAGAAATGAAGAATGCTAATAGGACGTATCTGTATGAATTATGTAACATTACATTCTTAAGTTTTATACTGTATAATTATATGTTTTGTGCATACAGGTTTCTTTTCATTTATCGATTTGTCACGCCATGCTATCAGACATTTACACGGTAAATAATTCATAAAATTTATGTCATTGGATTTCGCCGTAGACAGAAACTCACGTCAAACTACCGGATAAGTCGTATATTTTATTGGGTCCCGTCGACTTAGACAACATTGCAATTAAATTACCGCAAAATTAATACCGGTAAAATAATACGGGAAATATAAATTTACAATGGCACTTCGTGAGAACCATAAGGATAAACACATATATAATTCCACAGCGGTTTATTAGATTCAACTCCTTCAGACATAGACATTATACAATTATTGACTTTTGTTGAGGTGAACACGAGACTATACAAACCAGCTGGTCAAGAGTTTGTTCATCGTAGCCGCAGGCCGAGGTGAAAAAACTCTCGACCAGGCCCGTATAGTCTCGTATACACCGAACACAAAATTTCATAACTGTTTTGTTATATGGCCAACTAAAACAAATAAAGAAAAAGAATCCCAAGGCTCCTGTCAAAATCATGTTGACTAAAGTTTAAAAAAGTTGGCATACACTGTGACCTTTGACACTTAAATATTGCCGGAATAGTTTTGTTTCACCTTAAGTATGTTTCCGGTGTTCAACATGTCATTTTTCGTCAAAATATTTTGTAATTCCTCTTCGTTTATTGGGGCAAAGCGCTGTTGGTGTATCTTATCTGCCATATCGTAGACAAAGTGATGCCGAACAATCGTTTGTTTCAAGTATTCTGACTGACTGTTGTCCAAAATAACACGTTGCGTGATTGGAGGCAAAGATTGCCGACCTGTTCGTGCTGAAAAATGCACGAACAGGTTCGCAATGTCAGAGGAATTTCCAAGCCAAGCTATTTTTAGCACGAACAGGTTTACTCACTGATAGGTCCGTGTGAGGAAAACAGGAAATTGGCCAATGAAAATTAAAGAAACACTCGAGCCATATTACAAAATGTTGTTTAACCCTGTAAATCAGTCGATGACGTCATAACACAGGTGATCATTAACTTCATGCTTGAGCACATCAGTAACTTGTTATATGTGTAATGTCCATCTTTTTTTGGATTTTGTAGTCAACATCAAGCTGTAACCCCACATCTGTTCTAAGCTGTCTCGTCTTTGACTATGATATTATCTATAACTTTGTCTTAATCAGACACAATGCCGCTTTATGTAGTTCAAACTATATAATCAATGTTTTATGTTGAGTATTGAAACGTTTGTACACGAACCTGCCCAATGCGACGGCGTCCGGTACAACGATAACTCCAACAAGCGTGGCTAGGATGGAACAAGCCAAACCTCCCATGGCCGCACTACTGGGCCGGGAGTCATACACGCTGATGAGTTTACGCCTCTGGGAAGAGAGATTAGTTTTATTTACAGCCAACTCAGTCTTTAACATACGCAGGATCTCTTCAACTTCGCCTTGGTCAAATGTCCGTGGTTTTATTTCACGAGAGCAGCACTTACCACATGTAGTGTTTTCCTCTTCGTCGGAAGGGGTCAGAGACGTCATCGAAGGTGTAAGCGTGGATGGTTTCGGAACAGATGACGTAACACTTCCTTCTGCCACCGTAAGAAGCATAGATGACACTGAAGAAGCATCGGGTTCGGACGTGCTGAGATCAGAAGACGAATCCATAGATCCGACAATGTTTATTCCTGATGTAGAGGCCGTAGTTGAAGCCAAGGATGACGCCACAGGTTTGAGAGTTCCGAAATCAGTAGATGAATCCATAGATCCGACAATTGTTCTCCATGATGTAGATGCCGTAGTTGAAGCCAAGGATGACGCCACATGTTTGAGAGTTCCGAAATCAGTAGATGAATCCATAGATCCGACAATGTTTATTCCTGGTGTAGAGGCCGTAGTTGGAACCGATGATGACGCCACAGGTTTGAGAGTTCCGAAATAAGTAGATGAATCCATTGATCCGACAATTGTTCTCCCTGATGTAGATGCCGTAGTTGAAACCGAAGATGACGACCCAGGTTTGATAGTGCCGAGAAGTATAGATGAATCCATAGATCCGAAAATAGTTCTTCCTGGTGTACATGTCGTAGTTGAAACAGGAAGGGAAACCTCAGATTCTGATTTTCTGTAAGTGATCGGCGGCGCGGATTCCGTACCTTCTCCTTCTGTTTGGGATATCGTATATATATACTGAGCGTGTGTTGTTTTTGATGTCTCTGTTGCGTTAAGCAATTCTGAAAAAAAATGTTTGCTTCGTTATTTTCTAGAATAACATATAATATCATGTTTAATCCGATTATTTTCCATACATTGCCTGTGCATTGAAAATACTTTTCTCAGTTTTAGCTATCAATGACCCCCCCCCCCCCCCCCTCCAAAAAAATTTATCAATACCGACCAAGAGTTATAGAATGATAGAATTAAAACATAATCTAGGTTATAAAAACTCATTTAATGGAAATTCATCCATATTAATCTTTGATTTATTCCATGCATGCTATTCTGTCTATAGTTTTCGGATTTTTATTCTTTAAGTTCCAAAATTGTTACCTATCTCGCATAGAGCTCTGGATTGGTCACTGCACGAAAACGTCATCATCCAACCATAGATCAATTGGACACATCGAAAATGCGGACAATCGTAAGGTTCTGAATTCTCGCCAAACCATCTGCCCCATCCATCAAACACCCATGACCGATACTCTCCAGTTCCGTTACACGTAGAATCGTCACTGAATCGCACTCCAATCCAGAAACGTCTTGCGAACCTTGACAACAATAATAAAGAAAATCAGATTAGAAGCAGATCATTATAATTTCGGTATGCTCTAAAAATTCACCAATTTGGATCCCGACGATGTAAAGCAGTGCATAATAATGCGTACACTATATCATAATTAGAAAAAAAAAAAAAAAATATAACCACAAAAAAAAAAAAAAAAAAAATATTCAATATAGAAACCGAGGAGATGCTTGTGATTTATTTTTTCATAACATTTACACATTTTTTCTTCCCGTTTTACTTTAAGATGTATCTATCACCCCCTATACTCTTACGGCGATAGGGTGCTATCTCCCTGTCACTCCCTAGGGTGTACTATTTCTGTTGACAGAGGATGTTATGTGTCATTTCAGACATTTTGAAGCACCTCGTCGAATTACTATTGACCCGCTACAATCATCTCCGTATTTAAATATGGTGATAATATTTTTTTATATTTTGATCGATTTGAGATACGGTTTCGTATGCGGTAATATAAAATGTGTTATACTTAAGTTATTGCGACCGTCTAACTCTGATACATAATCATATCATCAGACACCGACTAAATTACGTGATTAAAAAATATGGAATTCATTTTGTTATAAACATCCCTTTCTACATTAACACATTAAGCTTTAAAAGATTACCCAGTATAGCAGGCCGATTAGTCAGTATCTTCATTTCCTCATTCAGCAGCGATATATATGCAATAATCTGATCTTATCTATTTTCCTATCAAATTAATTTTCTTTTTCTGAATTTGGTTTCCTCTCATATTTTTTCTTGTTCTTTTACTGTTTGTGGTTTACTGTCTTGTTTTTTCCTGTTCTTTTTCTGTTTTTGGTTTCCTCTCGTTTTTTCCCAATGACACCCGTTCTCATATAATCCTGTTCTTTTTCTGTTTTTTTTTTGTTTCATCTCTTGGGTTTTCCTTATCACCCGTCTTCATATAATCCTTTGTTCCCTGAACTTAAAATTTCTTAAAGCAGAAATCATTCAATTATATATGTGCTCTGATCAATATCACGTTTTAAGATGAACGATACTTACACATGACTTTCCCGATATTGATCGTGGGCGGTGAAGTAGTCCCATTTTTCCTGACTATCTAGATTGATCAGGAGACCATTCCTTTCCTCGCAGTATACTCTAGCTGATTCCCAATTCATTTGCTCTGGACTTATCAGCAGATCCATGAGTAGGGGCATTCCCTCTAAAATTTATTAAGACAATAAGATTAATTAATTCAACATAAATGCATACTCGACATTAATGATATACCCAAACCATAATTTGCAATTGTAGATTTCATTTTATTCTAAAATACAATTTCTGTCCAAATAATGTCATATGTACGATATGATTGAACATAGAATATTGTTTAATGGTGATTCAACCAATAACTTATTCATACAATGCAACTCTTTAATTCCCTGTTTTTCTCCTTCCGCCATTTTTACATCATATCTTTTAGATCATAATCAACTGTTTGTATTAACATTTCCTACACTTTTTACCGTCTTATATTGCTGTTAATAGGATTTTAACCATGATGATGTATTTATTACCGTCGTTTCTCATTAGAAGAAACAATTATTTTGGCAATGAACATTTTCCAGCACCATATATATAATTATTACGTCATAATGAACACGTGCTCAGTTGCATTAACAGTTCTTGATAATTATCCTAATTTGTAGTGATGTGGTTGTGTTGCAACTCGAATTCAAAGGTCCATGAGTAAAACCGGAAATCAAGACCCCAAACCATATGTACATGTATATCTCCCAAATGAAAAATAAGATGTTAAAAATATAAAAATTGGAACAAATCGTGGTCATTTCAGCTTGGTAGGTTTAGTTTAGAAAATTCATTTTAACAAATATTGATTTAACTGAGATAAATTGCCTTACCTCGCAAAAGAAACGTCCATAATGTCATCAACACCACGACATCCATTGGTAGTGACGTCCAGGAGTCTATGATTACGGTACAGAACTGAATTCGATATACAAACTCGACTATCGTAAATATTTTATCATTGAGCATTAGTTTTTATTCGAAATTGTTTAAGTATATTTGCAATACATAACATAGAAACAGAGATCTAATCTTTCCGCAAGAACAGTTAACGATTAAACCAAACATTTCGTACCTAGATATTGAGTAGGTCGAGTTCCTTATCGATTCAAAGGTACGTTTACAGGTACTGTTAATTGATCTTTAAATCTAAGAATCTTCATAACAACCTATCCGGGTATTCAATCCAAAAATTCTCGAACAGAAATTATAACCTGCTGTACAATGTCATTGACTCGTTAGAGCTGATTGGATTTTGGTTCCATTTTTCACCCTCATTTTCAAAATATTATTATAAAATGTTTCTCTTGTTCAATTAAATTAATAATGCAGATATTTCCATAAAATTTTCCAGATACCCTGTACCAAATACCTTTACCCGACACGATGTACACATGTACCCTGTACCAAATACCTTTATCCGACACGATGTACACATGTATCCTGTAGGATATCACTGTATCCGACACGATGTACACATGTACCCCGTACGATATCACTGTACCATACACAATGTACACATGTACCTTGTACGATATCACTGTACACACACGGTATACACATGTACCTTGTACGATATCACTGTACCACACACGGTATACACATGTACCTTGTACGATATCACTGTACCATACACGATGTACACATGTACCTTGTACGATATCACTGTACCACACACGATGTACACATGTATCATAGGATACCACTGTACACAACAATATATATACATGTACCCTATACAATATCACTATACATACACGATGAACTCATGTACCCTGTACGATATCATTGTCCCTGTCACGCTGTAGACATGTACCTTGTACGATATCACTGTTCCCGGGACGATGTACACATGTACCCTGTACAATATCACTGTCCCTGTCACGATGTAGACATGTACCCTGTACGATATCATTGCCCCAGTCACGATGTAGACATGTACCCTGTACGATATCATTGTCCAAGTCACGATGTAGACATGTACCCTGTACGATATCACTGTTCCCGGCACGATGTACACATGTACCTCGTACAATATCACTGTACCCAACACGATGTAGACATGTACCCTGTACGATATCATTGCCCCAGTCACGATGTAGACATGTACCCTGTACGATATCATTGTCCAAGTCACGATGTAGACATGTACCCTGTACGATATCACTGTTCCCGGCACGATGTACACATGTACCTTGTACAATATCACTGTACCCAACACGATGTAGACATGTACCCTGTACGATATCATTGTCCCAGTCACGATGTAGACATGTACCATCTATTTTATAAAATAGAAGCTCAGTATCTATTCCTCGTACCAGATGTCGATTTCCATTTTCCTATGGCAATTGATAAGAAAAAAGTCACACTGCCATAATTTTGCCAAAATCAAATTAAGCATTTATTGGTTATCTCAAATGTTGATTTTCACTATATTGTGGTATGGTTTTCGAAAAGCAGGTATAGAGACCTAATTTTACAAAAGACTAGTTCAGCATCTATTGCTGATCCCAGATGTCAATTCTCGTTGTCCCATGGCAATTGATACAAAAGAAGATCACAAGGAACTTATGAAATTCAAGCTAAGTATGTAGATTAAGGACTCAACGATTCCTGTTAATACCAAATTGTTTATTGATTATCTTTTATCAATATTCACATTCGTTAATAGTAACGCAGACTTTATTTCATGTTTCAGTTGATACATGTGTAACGTGCACAAGGCGAGCGACGCTCGACATTGCTTAACTTCCGTACACAATTACGACAATCAACCGCACAGCAAGAAAAGCTGGCTATTGGACTATGCAGGTGAAATACCCATATCCATGAACCATCACATTACCCCTTTCGCCTATAAGCTTCGTCCCGAACCTTCCACGGGCTCAACCTGGCATCCTCAGCAAACACAACTGTCTGTCTTGTTGTTATAGCGGTGCCGCCTCATGACCAGACCCCCAAGTCACCAACAAGTCTCCAGGAACATCATGCTTCTCATGCTGTCCAAGGACACCCTACAGGATACCAGGCCCGTTCGCTGCCACTAAATGCAACGTGCACATGGGGAAAACGGACACAGACACGACATATTTCAATTTAAAAAAAAAATCTATTTACATTAAGTATATATGAAATGTGCTACACCTAATGTTTCTTACTGTTTCTTACAAAACACATTTGTCAACAACCAAATTTTATCAGCAAAATTAAGCTCTGGAATGTAGGCCCCGCAAAAGGTTCTCCATAGCGGAATGTATCAATTCAAGCTTTCCACAGTTAATGCAGACCCTTTTAGGTAGTTTGTATTTTGTCCATCCGTCCATCCATCAGTTTACGACAACTCTTACACCCGAAATGAAAGAATATGTCACAGGAGTTATCCGAGATTGCCCCATCTTCAGTTTGTTGCCATATTTGAATTCTCCATCAATGTATTTGTTCATATTGTGACGAATCACCTGTCTCTCTCTTTATATAATAGCCTCCGGTTGCTTGCCGTTTGCTTTTGTCGAAAGTCTAGACCTCGTTACATCCAGTTATGTCGACAACCGTCTGTAGTCGTTGAGTGATGATCTTTAAATGTTTATAACTCTGTAATCAGAGTAGTAGTACCGCTGCCACCATATGAGCGTGACGATTGATTAGCTAAACTATCTACCTCCCTTGTTGAAAGACTCTTGACCAGTCCCATATATCAATGTGTTGATATCTGAGACTGGTGCAATGAGCCAGGGCTCGATTTGACAGGCCGTCACTTAAGTTTATAAAAGACCTTACTGGTTTTATGGTTCAATGATAACGTGTTACGAGCCCTAAACGTAAACGATTCCAGTACCTTAAATGGAAACCATGATTCATTAATACAATTATATACATTTATTATGTGCCAAGTATTTACATAAAAGTTTGATATCCTGTGGTTCCGTAATCCAAAATGTGGCCAAAGTAATGGAGTCCAGTGTCCCAGATTTCCACAATGGGAGTACTAGTGCCAGGGATAGCTAAACCCTACCGCTCCTTCGAGTCCGTCCTCTCCGTTGGGCCTGCACGCAGCTGGCGGTTAATCAACTACTCCCCTACAGTGCCCGGGAGGGATCGTGTTTCACCCTGGGCGGTGATAACTGAAACAGCCTGATAACATAGCTTGAGTCATCTCCTGTGATGTATCACTGCTAATGATGGGTATGTACCTCAATAATCCTTAGCAAAGATGTTTCACAATCATATTAGAGACCAACCAACCAATTGTTTTCCGATAGACGTTAGTGTTAACGTTTTGGATTATTTCATTCAAATTCTTGAATTGAATATGACGATTATGGTTTATAACAAAAGTTTAGGGTCTGATATAACACCTAATCAAAAAAAAAAGTTGGGTCCTTCAGCTCAAATTTTCTCCAGGGTAGCCATTTTGAAAATAGGTGAATTTCGCAGTAAAAAATCTCAAAAATCTTAAATGTTTACCTGTTTACTATTATTACGTTAACTTTTGGGGAAAAAACCAATCGGACTTACGAAATTTATATCAACATTTCTTATTGATAGTTACCTATCAGGCTACATATCTATTTTCTCACTTCAGAACATACTGGCCAATCAGTGACTGCCAGATATCTTATCCTTGGCTCAACGTTCTATACACAGGGGCTGTTTCAAAAATATATTTTTTCAATTGGTTGGTTGTTCCCTATAGCATCTTTCACATTTTTCAAATATAACCTTTCTGGAACAGGATAGAACCATAGGATATGCTATCAAAATATGCAGTGCCTGACTGCAAGTCTTAGGCTGGTAGGTTGATTCTTCTATTGGTACCGGATATGAAATTCTTAAGAGAAAACCACATTAAAATTGAGTTAATTTTGAAATGTAAATTTTAATATCTTGATAAGCTTTGAATTTAAAGGGATGCCTTTGGTTAATAGCCAAGTATAGAAATCGTGCTACTCAGAAATATAAACAAATAAGATATAGAATAAAGGTCAGGGGGAGATAACTCAATGTTATCTCCTCCACCCCCTAATTTCTGGTCTTTTTGTAAAAAATAAAGAAAAAAAAGGCCGAACGAGAAAAACAATTAGGAGTAGAGCCATTATTTAGATAAAAGAGTGTCGAAACACAGACACAGAACACGGAACCGGGCAAGTGACAACAAAAAATAACCAGATATATCACCAAACACTGAACTGGGGTAGTGACAACAGAACAACCAAACACATCACCGAATACCGTATCGGGGTAGTGACAACAGAACAACCAGACACACACCCACACATTGAACCGGGGTAGTGCCAGCAGTACAACCAGCATACCACCGTACCCCGAGCCACGATATATACCGCTACCATTGAAATATAGAATGTATGTCCGTATCTGTCCGGTCTATGGTCCTCCTTGTAACACTACATGTGTCATATTTTCATCATCAATCCCCCCTGAATCTCAATTTATCTCTAAATTCTGCTACAATGCCTCCAAGATGTGAATCCCGTCCGAAAATGTGCTAGTCGGTCCCATCATCTGGTTTCCAGGGACGCTAGATGGCACAAAATGTCGTATGCGGTAGCTCGCTAAAGAGACCAACCAACCAATTGTTTTCCGATAGACGTTAGTGTTAACGTTTTGGATTATTTCATTCAAATTCTTGAATTGAATATGACGATTATGGTTTATAACAAAAGTTTAGGGTCTGATATAACACCTAATCAAAAAAAAAAGTTGGGTCCTTCAGCTCAAATTTTCTCCAGGGTAGCCATTTTGAAAATAGGTGAATTTCGCAGTAAAAAATCTCAAAAATCTTAAATGTTTACCTGTTTACTATTATTACGTTAACTTTTGGGGAAAAAACCAATCGGACTTACGAAATTTATATCAACATTTCTTATTGATAGTTACCTATCAGGCTACATATCTATTTTCTCACTTCAGAACATACTGGCCAATCAGTGACTGCCAGATATCTTATCCTTGGCTCAACGTTCTATACACAGGGGCTGTTTCAAAAATATATTTTTTCAATTGGTTGGTTGTTCCCTATAGCATCTTTCACATTTTTCAAATATAACCTTTCTGGAACAGGATAGAACCATAGGATATGCTATCAAAATATGCAGTGCCTGACTGCAAGTCTTAGGCTGGTAGGTTGATTCTTCTATTGGTACCGGATATGAAATTCTTAAGAGAAAACCACATTAAAATTGAGTTAATTTTGAAATGTAAATTTTAATATCTTGATAAGCTTTGAATTTAAAGGGATGCCTTTGGTTAATAGCCAAGTATAGAAATCGTGCTACTCAGAAATATAAACAAATAAGATATAGAATAAAGGTCAGGGGGAGATAACTCAATGTTATCTCCTCCACCCCCTAATTTCTGGTCTTTTTGTAAAAAATAAAGAAAAAAAAGGCCGAACGAGAAAAACAATTAGGAGTAGAGCCATTATTTAGATAAAAGAGTGTCGAAACACAGACACAGAACACGGAACCGGGCAAGTGACAACAAAAAATAACCAGATATATCACCAAACACTGAACTGGGGTAGTGACAACAGAACAACCAAACACATCACCGAATACCGTATCGGGGTAGTGACAACAGAACAACCAGACACACACCCACACATTGAACCGGGGTAGTGCCAGCAGTACAACCAGCATACCACCGTACCCCGAGCCACGATATATACCGCTACCATTGAAATATAGAATGTATGTCCGAATCTGTCCGGTCTATGGTCCTCCTTGTAACACTACATGTGTCATATTTTCATCATCAATCCCCCCTGAATCTCAATTTATCTCTAAATTCTGCTACAATGCCTCCAAGATGTGAATCCCGTCCGAAAATGTGCTAGTCGGTCCCATCATCTGGTTTCCAGGGACGCTAGATGGCACAAAATGCCGTATGCGGTAGCTCGCTAAAGAGACCAACCAACCAATTGTTTTCCGATAGACGTTAGTGTTAACGTTTTGGATTATTTCATTCAAATTCTTGAATTGAATATGACGATTATGGTTTATAACAAAAGTTTAGGGTCTGATATAACACCTAATCAAAAAAAAAAGTTGGGTCCTTCAGCTCAAATTTTCTCCAGGGTAGCCATTTTGAAAATAGGTGAATTTCGCAGTAAAAAATCTCAAAAATCTTAAATGTTTACCTGTTTACTATTATTACGTTAACTTTTGGGGAAAAAACCAATCGGACTTACGAAATTTATATCAACATTTCTTATTGATAGTTACCTATCAGGCTACATATCTATTTTCTCACTTCAGAACATACTGGCCAATCAGTGACTGCCAGATATCTTATCCTTGGCTCAACGTTCTATACACAGGGGCTGTTTCAAAAATATATTTTTTCAATTGGTTGGTTGTTCCCTATTAAAAATCCGTGTGTCCTCCTCTTATCAATCTCCTTATCTCAACAAGTGCTAAGGAGGCGCGCACCTCCTTGTATGTTAACGTGGACCAAGCGTCGGTTGTTTCTACGGGCAAGGAAGACTGAACAAATTGATTACACAAATATGATTATGTTTATTTACAATGGAAAACAATATGTATAACGTATATATCAACAATACAACCATACACTCTCACTATCTCACACACTCTCAACAAAGTATTCTAAGAATGTCTATGTAGCATCACAACACGATGAAAAAAAACACTCAATCCAGAGCCAAACAGTCTTTCCAATAATGTATGTAACAGCTCAATCCAGAGCCAAACAGTCTTTCCAATATTGTATGAAACAGCTCAATCCAGAGCCAGTGGGTATCCATACAAATACTGAAATATATATTATATATATATATATATGTATAGCTCAATCCAGAGCTCACATATCCAAGAGGATATGTCACTAGTGTCTAATAGACAACGGCAACCACTAGGGTTTACAGTTCCTCAAAAGCCAGTGACGCTCACTTGAAAGTCGCCAACCTTTTCCCGCATGGAAAAGCCCTCAGTAGACCCTTGCTGACCTTGACCCTGATGGAACAGGTTGAACACACGTTCCTGGTCGGTCCTGATGCTGAGATGGTATAAGAGGGATCATCCTGCCCGGTTCTGACTAATCCGCACGGCTTCAACTCCCGTCATGTGAAGCTACAATAATTAATTAATGCCTATATTTAACCACATCACTCACATTTTCATACTTCCACAAAGTTTATTCTAAGTACAGAATAATAATCAAATAACCCTTAATAAATACAATTAAGGTGTATAATTACATAATAAACTACTAGATTATCTTTTAAATACAAAACAATAATGTGCGGCTCCACAGTATACATGAAATTCCATAAACTTGCACACTACTCAAAGTTACACTCCAAGGCTTCCATACATTTTCCACCCGCGCGCGAACACACTATACTTTACACTATGACAGTGGAACTGAGCTTCCATATATTTATAATTGTGTGAAATCCACAATATATACTTACGAATTTCATATACAACAATCAAATATATTCATATAGTTATATATAACACTAATACACACAAAATATATGAAATCTAGCATCAAAATACAAATCATTACTGCCTAATCGATAAACAATGGTCACGGCTGACTGGAGCGCACAGATACCTAGATTGTTTGACTTGGTAATAATCAGGTACAATACAATAATACCCACTAAAATAGAATGTAAATGAAATATAGGCTCCACAGTATACATGAAATTCCATAAACTTGTACACTACTCAAAGTTACACTCCAAGGCTTCCATACATTTTCCACCCGCGCGCGAACACACTATACTTTACACTATGACAGTGGAACTGAGCTTCCATATATTTATAATTGTGTGAAATCCACAATATATACTTAAGAATTTCATATACAACAATCAAATATATTCATATAGTTATATATAACACTAATACACACAAAATATATGAAATCTAGCATCAAAATACAAATCATTACTGCCTAATCGATAAACAATGGTCACGGCTGACTGGAGCGCACAGATACCTAGATTGTTTGACTTGGTAATAATCAGGTACAATACAATAATACCCACTAAAATAGAATGTAAATGAAATATAATGTACACTTACCACAGTCTGTAGTCTGTGCCTGGTTCACATGCCGTTAAATGTCGATAAATCCATACCGGGTACACAGAACAAAGGAACCATGTCTTTCCTTGTAAACAACCCAGCTCGTGCACACTTACCCGTGACGCATTTCCGCCCAAGAGTACCTATTACTTTTAAGGATACTTACCCCGGCTTAAGTTAAAATCAAATATTTACCAAAAAACTATACAACTAATATCAAAATATACATGCTTGCGTGACATTGTATATGACCCTCATTAACACCTATTTGCTAATTGACCAATCAAATTGGGTTCCGTGGGTTTTGGGTTCCGGATGAGAAGGAGATTATCTCAGCAGCACGTGGCTGTTCTGTCCCCCCTTGTTTATGACGTAGAGCTCGCTATTTAATCCAGGCAGTGGTCAGTCTGAGGTTAATAGCCCCTGAACTCTTCCAGCTCTGTAGAGGGATGACCTAATAGCCCCAATTTGATACAAACAGAACAAATTTATTAAGGCTGGACTTTGGTCAGAGTAACTTTGTTATAATATTTGCCTCCTTGTATATTTCCCACCACATGGATTATAGTTGAAGCTAAATCACTGTAACACATATCATAAGTTATGTATTCTTCAGATCCATGTACCCGGTACACCTTACAATATCTCAATAATTCATATAAAACAACCCCAAGAATATTAACGATTAGCACAGAAAATCGATATAATATATATAAAATCGGTATAATATATATAAAATCAATATAATATATATAAAATCGGTATAATATATATAAAATCGATATAATATATATAAAATCGGTATAATATATATAAAATCAATATAATATATATAAAATCGGTAGGACACAACGACATTTAGGTGATCGTGGGAATGTGACACCGAAGTAGTTACAGCGTATAGGTCCTGTATGTATTAATACTTGTATCATCAATTATATTAAATAATCATGTAAATCAGTAGATCACCAATGAACCGTGTCGTAATACTGATCACGTTGATATAAACGAGTATATAAAAGGAATATCTAACACAAATAATTATGATACAACGGCTACTTTTCATGGAACATTTTCCACCACTTCTTTTGGTTTAAAGGAGAAAAGTGAGTAAACTTAAATCATGAATCATTTATGCATGTGTGACAAAGCAAGTTTGTTTGTTTTTAATTTGTTAATAATTTCAGACACAATATGTCAAATGGTCGATGTCACATTAAACGACAAACGTTTTGTGTTGAGTTGAATAACGTTTACACACGAACTTCCCCAGAGCCAAAACGTCAGGTACAACTATCACTCCGATAACCGTGACCAGAATGGCACCAGCTACACCTCCCATGGCTACACTACTGGGTCGGGAGTCATACACGCTGATGAGTTTACGCCTCTGGGAAGATAACCCTGTTTTGTTTACTGCCAATTGGGCTCTTAATATGAGAAGACTCTCATCAAGTTCGTATTTATCAAGTTTTCGTGAATCTAATTCCCGAGAGGAGCAGCATTTACGGCATGTGTGGTTTTCTACTTCAGACGTGACCAGAGCCGCTGTGGTTGATATTGCTGACATTGCAGATGCTATTGGATCATATGACGTCATATCCGCTTCCGTCCTAGATGTCGCAATAGAAATAGCAAATTATGTTTCAGGTTCGGATATGCATGAATGGGTGGATGAATCTGTAGATCTGGTATCATTTACTTCAGGGGTGGATGTCATAGTTAAAAGCGAGGGAGAGGGAGCGTGTTGTTCTGGTTTGCTAAAGGTGATAGATGACGTCACGGATTTAACTTCTGCTAATTCCGTTGATGAATTCGTCGTCTGATCGTGCTTTATTGTTGGGTTAACCATTTCTGAAAAGAACGATTAGTTAGTGTTAATGTCAATTAATACATGTACTTTACTATGGTTTCCACTTTTTTTTTCAATTGTTTCTAGAGTTGTTATCATAATTGTACTCGAAATGTCAAAGTCGGTGGTTTCACTTAATGCGAAAGACCATTTTATCTGTTTATACGACTTTCCATGTTGCAACAATTTTAACTAAATCATCACGAATAATACGTAACGTTCAATACTGATTTACACCAATAACGAGATAACGAGATAGCCATACCTGGAGAATGGGAATACAATTATATTGAATTTTTACAGAGTTACATTATTATGGCACTATAAGTGGTTTGGTTTGTTTTGTTTAACGTCCTACTAACAGCCAGGGTTATTTAAGGACATGCCATGTTTTAGAGGTGGAGGAAAGACGGAGTACCCGGAGAAAAACCACCGGCCTACGGTCAGTACCTGGCAACTGCCCCACGTAGGTTTCGAACTCGCAACCCAGAGGTGGAGGGCTAGTGATAAAGTGTCTGGACACCTTATCCACTCGGCCACCGCGGCCCTATATGAATTAGTTAACACGGGTTTCAGCATGTAAATGATAACAAAACAATTACCTCTTTCACATAGAACTTGATGTGTTTTAGTACACACAGTCGTACGCATCAAATTAAGTTCCAATTTGACACATGGCTGACGAGGGCACCAGTTAGGTTCATTTTTAGTATTTGCCCATCTACCCCAGCCGGTATACATCCATGGAGTATAGGCCTTAGTCTGGTCACACTTAATGGAGTCATTGAATCTCATGCCAATCCAGCAAATGTTATCTTCCCTTTAAGACAATAAAAAAGTCAACATCAACGATACAACTATCTCAGTCAGAACACATGTAATCTTTAATTACTTAGATACTGAAACTGCATCATTGAACTGTGAAAGTCTCGCCTAGATACTGTATAGCTCATTACTCTCGCGGGGATTACATTTTCGTTTATTAACATCCAAAATGATAAAGTGAAATAATCCTAAACAATGATTACAATGTGGTTCCTCTAGCTTTTGTGATGGTCTATCCCTGATACATATAAACATCATGGTACACAGACAATGGATTACAATGTGGTTCCTCTAGTTATTGTGTTGGTCTAACTCTGATACATATACACATCATAGTACATAAACAATGATTGCAATGTCGTTACTCTAGTTATTGTGGTAGTCCAATATTGCAATATGGTCAATGTCCCCCCCCCCCCCCACTAAAAAAAATAAATAAAAAAAATACACACGTTCACACCCTCATACACACCTTTAATGGTCATAATATTTTCTTTGATGAATGATACTTACAAAAGTTTGCCCTTATATTGATCGTGAGCTGTGAAGTAGTTCCACTTTTCCTGACTATCTAGAACGATCAGACGGCCATTCCTTTCCTCACAGTATTCTTCAGCAGATGTCCAATTCATGTTTTCTCCATTGATCAGCAGCTCCGTAAAGAGAGGCATTCCCTCTGTAATTTATAAAGACGATACGACGGATTGATTTAATGTCAATATACACTTACGACAAAAACCCGCCACAATGTCGTATTCTTGCAGTTTATATATATTTTCACCCGGAAAAATCCTGCTTTCTGTTGAACTCAGAAATATATGCCTAAACATATCGATGTGCGATGTAGATTCATAATTGCGACTGTTGACTTCAACATAGCTTCAATTACTGTATGACGTAAAAAAAAATGAAAACAATGAACAAACAACAACAACAACAACAACAACAACAACAACAACAAAACAAAACAAAAAAAAACAAAACAAAAATAGCTGAATGTGATTTTTTTTTTTGCATCGCTAAGTCAAATCAGATGCAATGGAAACATTATAAAAAATATATGATTATAAAATTAGAGATATAGTTATGATATATATAATAGTTTATTTCTGATTATTTCACATGCTACAGATTATTTTAACATATATATATATATATCAATTGCCTACCTCTCAATAAAAATGTCCACATCGTCACCAACATCACAACATCCATTACAGTAACGTCCGAGTATATATGATAACGGTGCGGACGTTGTGGTCTATCTCACTAACACGAGGGAACTCTTGTTTACATGTAGTGAAATCCAGGTCTCTATGATGACAGTGCAGAGCTCCATTCAGTGTACATTATTAACACTGTTATACATTGTTGGTGTATGTATAAATTGTATTCACATGCTGTTAAGTACATTTACCATATATAACTTGTAAACAGAGATTTAATATTCCAGCAGGAATAGTTAATTAGTTAACACGTCATGGTGTACTTTAGACAGAACTAGTTCCTTTTCAGTCCTCGCTTTCTGTCCCTATGACTTTAAGAGTCGGAGAAGTGTCGAAGATTTTATTTAACATCATCCATGTACTGTAAATTAATTTTGATTGTCTATTCTATGTATACTATAGGAATCAGATATGGAATGATGTAACTCGTCATAACATATAGACACCAATAGCGATTCCTCCTAAACTGAAATGTGCGTCATAATTTAAACAGTTTTAGTTTGAGTCTTTACGCTTATGTTACATATTCAACGTTCTTTTGAGAATATCAGATCACTTGACAACATGCAGCATTGGTTTGGTAGTTCGTTTTGTAATAAAAGTGACCACTTTGGTTTCTGGACATAAAGCCGTTATTCATCTAACCTATCATTTATATAAAAATCTTCATTCAACACGGATTCCACGAAATATTCTTCCTTAACTCAAAATTCTGTGCGATTACGTGATAATTGTTTCTGCCGTTAGTTTCTGAGGGGAAAATGAATACAACTTGATCTTCTATTCTTTATTCAACTATCAATATTACTAGCTATTCTGGCCTATATATATCATGTTAACTATAGGCAGTTCGAGTTATCGTTCTTGGTGGTCAAATTGCAGTTAGAGTTATCGCCCTTGGCAAAACTCATGTTTCCGCCTAAGTAGAAAACACGCACATGTTCAACAAAATGTTGTCAACCTTTTCCCGTTATTGTGGCCCATACTGTGTAAGTGCATATGAACAATTTATTGATATGTTTGTATTAGTAAAGCCATGTTTCAATGTTCAATTCAAATTAAGTGTAATTAACACATATTTTGCAATATTATGCTATGTAGCTGTAGCGAGGGCTCTCACCTCGTGTTGTGGTACCTTATATTTCTATTACTGTGTTTTAAAAACATGTTGTCATGTAATATACAGTGTGATACATCTAGTCAGTACCTATACATTATTGTAGGGTTGCTATCTATCCTGTTCTACTCATACAGTTGAATTATAATGGTTGTAATTCTGTCAACATTGTAACACATAAAAAACTAGGTTTTTTAAGGATGCTTACACCGTAATTTTATAGAAAATATATTTTTGTTTTCAAATGTATAGAAAAGTCTAATGCTGTATCCAAATGAGTCAATTAACGATTCTAGTCATGTTTTTGGTACTGTAGATGTCTTGTTATGAAGTTTAAATAGGGTAAAAACATTAACAAACAAACATGTACTTATGTGACCTTTGTTTTAATTTCAGCTTTCACTTTATTTAACCAATAAATCTGAGTAACCTTCAAGCCAGGCTTGTCGTGGTCAGTACACTAGCTTAACAAAATAGATAGTTGTAATGACAATTTTATCTTTTATCATTCAAGAAGTCAGAAATACTTTGCGAGATCAGCATTCTAATTAATGTCAAATCAACCTATGCTTATACGTCATGTCCATAGTCCACTCTCAGATAGCTAATGTATTCCAAGTATACTGATCAGTCATTTCCAAAGACCACTCTCAGACAGCGAAGTTTACTTTTCCACGACAATACCCAGTAGTCCAGCAATTAAAACAAATTATTCACCATAAATCACAATCATTTATTTATTGCAAGTATTTACATACTTTTATTGAATATGACTGAAGCAATGGGAATAGATATCAAACTAAGTTAGAATAAATTAATTAAAAATGAAATTTCGTTTTTATTTATTTTTTAATATTTACGAATCGTCTACAAATCTAATATTACTGAATAATCTAATATTCGTAATACCCGTAATACTGTACCCTACACCATGTATCCTGTACCCTGTACCCGTAATACTGTACCCGACACCATGTCTCCCGTAATATGTACCCGTATCACTGTACCCGACACCAAGTCTCCCGTAATCTGTACCCGTAACACTGTACCCGACACCAAGTCTCCCGTAATATGTACCCGTAACACTGTACCCGACACAATATCTTCCGTACCATGTACCCGTAATACTGTACCCTACACCATGTGTCCCGTACCCTGTACCCGTAACACTGTACCCGACACCAAGTCTCCCGTAATATGTACCCTAAAAAGACACACAACCCTGTAAAATACATGGGTGTAATCCTGACCTTGATGGCAATGATATGATAAAACACATCATCTGAGTTTACCAACTTTTCTATTCCACCAGTAGTACTTAGCTTCTCCTTGTCCATGTTCTGATCCATCCAGTAGATATTTCCGGATAAACTGGAGTTCTGTATCTTTTCCTAACCTGGAGCTGGTTGTCTAGAAGCGCTATATCGAAACTTGATCCATCCGTATGATCTGTCATCTTTATGTCCACTGTCATGTCTACCACAATCAGGATGTGGATAGTCAAGGAAAACCGAGGAAGCCCTATTTACCTGATGACTCCCCGGAGTTTGACTCGCAGAAGGTGGTTGGCCAATACAAATGGCCCTGTCATCTTTAAGCCGACTGTCATGGCTACCACAATCAGGGTGAGGATAACCAAGGAAAACCGGAGTAGCCCTATTTACCTGATGACTACCCGGAGATTGACTCTCAGAAGATATTTTACTGGCATGCATATTCAGGGGACACTCAAGGAAACTGGTAGGCTTATTTTCTTTACCGGCAGAGTTACACACGGAACCAGTCGTGGCACTTTCGCACGGGCGTTGATGGCTAGCAGGAAGACTGTCATGAGTGCCTTGACATGCAAGATAACTGTCATGTTCACCTGGAGGGTGAACAAAGTAACTCGAACCACTCAAGAATGAATTGACCCCTGGCATGAGTGTCGAGTTGATTGTCCATTTAGGAGACTCTATAGGGCTAGAGTCCCCCAACCGGCCTCGCGGATTCGCTAATGTGGCCACATTATTGGTACCTATAATGTACCCCTTATCACCGCAAGTATTACTTCCCGTTAGGGCGGTTACGTCGTCTACTTCCAGTGAGAATTGGCCCCACTGTCTGTCAGCACGCTTACAATAATTGCAGCCTTCACAGGGCAAGTTTTCAGGCTTGATTCCAGCTATGTATGATGGGCATGAAATCAGTTCATCAGGGATTCTGGAAGGCGCGTCCGCATTTCCATGTTTGGTTCCGGGTCTGTGTTTCACAATCATATGGTATTGAGAATGATCTTCCATCCATCGTGCGAGCTGTCCCTGCGACTCCTTAAGTCGTAACAGCCATGTTATACTTGAATGGTCCGTCCCGACGGTAAACTGTCTACCTAAAAGTTAGTATTTAAACTGTCATGTAAATCTCACAATACTAAGCAGTTCCTTCCGAGTGGTGTAGTATCCTGTGTTCGGTTGTAAGAGGGAAACAGCTAAAAACAATGACTCTCTCAACCCTGTCTTGTATTTGATTTAACACCCCTCCAATTGCTACATCCGAGGCATCTCTATCTAAGATGAATGGATCCTTACTTAGTATCGGGCAACGCTAAGATGGGAGGTTCTGTCAGCGCCGCCTTCAGTCTCTCGAAGGCCTGCTGCTGTTCCAAGTCCCAATGAAATTTGTTCTTTCCTGTGAGATTATACAAGGGTTGAGATAACTCGGCGAAATCCGTGTTAAAGGAACGCTACATATCTTTAGAGGACGCTGGTAAAGGGCAATTAGCTACCGTATTGGTGTCTGTGTACGACATCGCTATTTAGTTCTTTCGACCTAAAAACTTGACTTCCGGTTGGAAAAGTAGACACTTTTTTGGTCATGTTGTCTGAAGGTGTGTCCTAATGCTAAGATGTCGTCCAAAAAGAACTGTTTTCCAGGGGAGACCCCATAAGACGAGATTCATTGCACGAGAAAATGGGGCGGGAGCGTCAGTCAGAACAAAACCAATACGAACATGTTCAAATAATCCGTATTTTGTAAGAAACGCCGTTTTCTTTCGGCCCGTGTCCTTAACCTTGATCTGCCAATACACGTTTTTGGCGTCTAGTTTTGAGAACCACGAACTTCCAGCTAGAGTGTCCAAACAATCCTCTACTAGTGGTAATGGAAAGGTGTCCTTAACAGTGACATCATTGAGCAACGCATTGAGCTGTCCTTCTATCTAACAAATACAGGTGCTGACGCCCACTCCGACATGGACTCCTGGATGACACCTGCGTCCAGCATTTTCTTAAGGTGTGCCTCCTCCTCCTCCCCGGCGAATGATGCTGGCGTACGACGCATTCGCAGTTTAACAGGCTTAGCGTCGCTGGTGTCCACTGCATGCTCGATTTTGTCAAAAGTCCCGAGATCAAATTCATTTTTAGCGAAAACGTCCGAATAATGATAGAGAAGTTCGACTAAGTCCTTATTCTGAGAATCTGTCAAATATTTTCTATAATCAACAGCTTATTTCTGGAGATGCTCGGGTACCGTCCCAGTATCAGATGAGGTTTTGGTTTTGTCTGACTCGCCAATGTTGCGACATGTTATCCTCTCATTGGTATGCCTCTCAATAGGTCTGGCGCTTATATCGGAGCGAATAAAATCCGCTGTTTCAGGGTTAAAATAATCCCGAACCTATAAGTTTCCTTTCAGCTGTAACCCTGGCAATTATTGGTCTGTCATCTCTGAATTTCGTGTTTAAGTACACCCTCTCCTCCCCTATCAGAAGAGTATCTGTTTTTATATCATGGATGGTGACCCATTTGTGCAGTAGGTCATGTCCTAATAACATTTCATCGCTGATGGGGGCCACATACATGCTTTCCTTAAACACGCTGGAACCAATTTTCAGACTAATTGGCGCTATCCAAGTGCCGTTCAGAGAAGATTCTGTGTCTGCCAAGTGCATTACAACATCTTTCAACTTCTTAGGTTTTTTCCGTAGTCTGTCAAATACAGATGTTGAGATAATAGTCATGTCTGCTCCGGAATCAATCCTGGCTGTAATAGGTACCTCTCCAACTGCGACCTTAACTAATGAAGAGCTAGCACAAATCCTATTGATATAAACAACCTCAGGTTTAGAGGTGACACAAAACGCATCATCTACTGTACTAAAAGCACCAGTAGAATCTGAGTTAACAGGTTGTGAGATTGGTAAAGAAGAAGAAGAAGTATCTAGCAAAACATTTGCTGGATCGGTTGAAACAACCTTGGGAGTAGTAGGCACGGGGTTAAAAACCTCCATAGAGTCTATATCTAGGCCTAAATCTACAAGTGGCTCAGGGGCTAGGCTCGTAGTTCTGGGCCCTACTAGTTTAAAGAATCGGTAGAGGTCTTTCCCTTCTTGACCTTGTCCGGGTTCTTCTCGCACCACTTTTTGTAGCGGCGGCAGTCTTTTTTCATATGGCCTGCTCCTTTACAAAAGAAGCAGGTTATTTCGCTGGAACCCGACTGTCCTGAGCCTGTAGATTAGTCTTCCCCAGTTTAGCTGCAAGTTTATTTACTTCCTGCTCAATAAGAGCTTTAATGTCATCTTGAGAAGACTTAACTGCATTGACCGAGGTTTCCTCCCTTCCTTTTTTCTTCTTTCCATCCACGGCCTGGCTAACATACTGATATTGTTTCATCAGGTTAAGAGCTCCTTCCATGGATCGTGGTCTGCTCAGGAACACATGTTTTCCTGCGTCTTTGTCATTGATCCCTTGGCAAAATCTGGATATGGCCTAGGCTCGGAACGGGCATGTTTCTCCGGTAGATGACGAAATGCTGGGGTGGCGAGTGTCATTATTCTATCGGCCAGTTCTATTTGTCTGACCTATGACGTTTTATCTATCGATCACGTGACAATGACAAGGGTCATTTGTGATAAACACATGTACATTATTAAGGTTGACAAGCAATAGACATTTACATACAAAAGAGTTAAATGTCTATACGAACACATAATCATAAACAACACGACACACCTTATGAGTCTCACTGAATAAGCCGGATGTTATTTGGCATCTCCTAGTAACCAAAACGGCACACTAATAAATAAGTTGCTGAATAATAAATGGAAGATGGACAGACGTGTTGTTGTTGCCTCTTCACCTAATTCCCCAAGTACTTAACCACAACACCGGGCTCCCCCCCCCCCCCCCTTATGGACGCTACGTCCCTGATGGCTCAAGGTATGTAGGTGACAGCTGGTAGGTAATTTTAGTATGAGTAGCCAGAGATCAAATTCCAGTATCAGGGATTTCAGGCCAAGGTCAAGGTCACTTTTACTGTTTTAAGCGGAGACCGGAAGGGAACACTATTGCTTTAGCAATGCACATCATGCTTATTATGGTCTGTAATAACAAGTTCTATTTCGATATCATACATTTTATTGGACCACGATACTTCCTCGACCACACATATGTAATGTGCCATGTATTGTAACAAAATACACTTCTTGGATGTTTTATCAAGACCCAAAACTACGAGCCTCAATTACTTACACTGTCCGCTATTATAGAATTATGTAAGTATAACTTAAAATCCAAGTTCAGGTTTATCCAATAACTACTACATTGTCTGACAAAAGACTCGAGACAGGAGTTAGATTAGATTTCTATATTTTATTGTACAAGAACATCGCGTTATTGTCAATCAATATGCAAAATAGAAGTATTTCACGTCCGACTCACGTTTAAATTGCTGTTAAATTGTGGTACTTAATTATAATTAACACAATTGACAAATGATTATTACTTCAGTAGAACGTATTAGCTGTACATATAATACGCACATATATCACGGGTAGAAATATAACTAATTGTGTTATACATCACTAAAAAGTGTAGATAACTCTTCATAAACTATCCCACTCTTTAAATGGCGGACTAGGAATGACATCAAGGGCGATAACTCATGCAGCTTAGTCAATCAATCGGAACTCCTCGAGTATAACCACGCAACTTTTGTCTGTATTGCACAGCCGAGGAGTTCCGATTGCTTAGTCAATACTGTTACAAAATGGCTGATCAAAGGGAGAAAACTCTTTTTAATTGATTAGTGAGTAACAACTCAATGCGTCTAAACAAGATGTACAAGCTTATTTAAAGCTTCTCGAGAGACTGTTTTGAGGATTTAAAAATTAGTCGGTTCACTAGCAAAGCCTCTCGTTAAGTTATATGGTGGCTTGATTGAGCTTTACGTATCTAAAAGAAAAATAATGATAAAATAGGGATAGAAACAAAGTAAAACATAACCACTCAACCGTAAGCATTTAGAATGTGACTGTCGGGTAAGAATATATAGATGGAGATATTCTGAGACACACACTTTTTTCCATTTTGCATCATTATGATGACATAATGGTATATGAATAAATATTTTCGAATCATATGAAACCAAACAATTTCAAAATTGTTGCTACCAAATGAAGATCGTAAATATCATACAACAGCCACTGGTTGACAATATAAAATCTTACGTCGTTATTGACAAATAGGTAATCTGTGTAGACATATATGTCTGAGGCTAAATGTAATAAAAATTCTTTACATTTTCCCAGAAGTACAATGTAATGTCATTATCCTAATTAAAACAATCGATATACTCTCAATACTTATAATCTTGAAGATCAAATTTTAAGGCCCAGTAATTAAAAAAAACCCAACATGTTAAGATATCTATTTAGCCTAACACTTTCACTTGATTACCCAATCATATCCTTACACAATCATATCCTTACACAATCATATCTTTACACAATCATATCCTTACACGATCACATCCTAACCTAATAACACCTACCACAAACTTAACTTAACACTTCCACATGATTACCCAATCATATCCTTACACAATCATATCCTTACACAATTATATCCTTACCCAATCATATCCTTACACAATCACACCCTTACCCAATCATATCTTTACACAATCATATCCTTACACAATCACACCCTTACACAATTACAGCGAACATAATCACACCCTTACAAATCACACCCGGCACAACCATACCCTAACACAATCATATCCTTAAATTAACATACCCTAACACAATCATATCCCTACATCAACATACCCTTACACAAATATCTCCTTACATAAAATAGGTAAATACTATTTACATTATAATGATTATCAACAGAATATAGGTACATGTAAATAGTGTATACATTAAAGTCGTCATCAACATGAAATAGTTAAATATTATAAACATTATAAATGTCATCAACAATAAATAGTTTAATCTTATATACATTGTAGTCGTTATCAACAGAAAATAGTCCTGTAGTGTGACTGTAAAACTGTTCCGTTCGTTATCACTATTCAAAGTTCACCGTCATGATAACATAGAAACCTTTAAAACTACATATTATTTATGTGTTAGTAGCGTAGAAACAAATGTATACAAATGAAATGTATTTACGCTGTGTAAACTAGTATACGCAACAACTGTTTACATGTAACATCAAAACAATCATTGAAACAGGTCCAGTTAAGTAGCAGTTATCTAAAACATATCATCCAAATCATTTTACAAAGAATATCATTTTCCAGGTAGCACAGGAACTATTTCAGTAACAGCTATTTAAATATTATTTTGTAAGTAACAATGAAACAATGCAAGTAACATAATATTAAAAAAAAAAAAACCATAAGGATAATAATGATTTTCGTGACGTGACCGTTATTTTTATATCAAGGTGATTTCAAGGTTATGTCCTGAGATAAGAAAAAAAACCCTGTACATTCTTCCACAAGACTGGCCAGACAAGCAGATTATATGCACAACAATTTTTTTAAGTTCCTGTTCTGAGAAAATAACAAGTTCAGCGATGAAACCTGCTTAGATCGTGTACTCGCTGCGTTTTAATGTCAGAATTCGTATTTGGGTCATCTGAGACAAAGTCTCAAGTAACACATTCTATCGTCTCTCGTTCGCTGTGTGTCGTGCGTTAGTAAGCAATTTACATTTTAAACTTCTCCCTGTTTGGCTCCGACCCCCAGCCCCGGGGGGTCAGCCCCACCAATTGTACAATTGTGAATCTCTACCCCAAGGGGATACCACCAAGAGAATATGAGCGATATATATAAGGGGATATTACCAGTCTAATACGTGAGATATCCATCGTTTAGTTTCAGAGGATAAGTCGTTTATATCAATCTAGCAAAACTGGCCCTTTTTGGCCCTGCCCAAAGACACCCAGGGGGTTAGCTCCACCATTTGTACAATTTTGAATTCCCACCCCAAGTAGTTATTACGAGGCAAATACGTGTGATATCCGTTGCTAAGTTTAAGAGGAGAAGCTGTTTATATCAATTTAGTCAAATTGACCCTGTTTGGCCCCGACCCCCAGCCCCGGGGGGTCAGCCCCACCAATTGTACAATTTTGAATCTCTACCCCAAGGGCATACCACCAAGCGAATATGAGCTATTTATATTAATTTAAGCAAATTGACCCTTTCTGGCCCGCCCCTCAGCCCTCAGGGGGTCAGCCCTATCATTTGTACAATTTTGAATCCCTACCCCAAGGGGATATTACCAGTCAAATACGTGAGATATCCATCGCTTAGGTTCAGAGGAGAAGTCGTTTATATCAATCTAGCCAAACTGGCCCTTTTTGGCCCTGCACAAAGACACCGAGGGGGTGAGCTCCACCATTTGTGCCATTTTGAATTCCTATCCCAAGTAGTTACTACGAGGCAAAAACGTGTGATATCCATTGCTTAGTTTAAGAGAAGTTGTTTATATCAATTTAGCCAAATTGACCCTGTTTGGCCCCGACCCCTAGCCCCCGGGGGGTCAGCCCCACTAATTGTACAACTTTGAATCTCTACCCCAAGGGCATACCACCAAGCGAATATGAGCGATATATATATATACCCGTTGCTTTGCTTCAGAGAAGAAGTTGTTTATATTAATTTAGGCAAATTGGCCCCTTCTGGCCCGCCCCTCAGCCCTCAGGGGGTCAGTCCCTATCATTTGTACAATTTTGAATCCCTACCCCAGGGGGATATTACCAGTCAAATACGTGAGATATCCATCGCTTAGTTTCAGAGGAGAAGTCGTTAATATAAATCTAACCAAACTGGCCCTTTTTGGCCCCGCCCAAAGACACCCAGGGGGTTAGCTCCACCATTTGTACAATTTTGAATTCCTACCCCAAGTAGTTACTACGAGACAAATACGTGCGATATCCATTGCTTAGTTTAAGAGAAGTTGTTTATACCAATATAGCCCGATTGACATCATTAGGCCCCGCCCCAGAGGCCCCCAAGGCGTCAGCCCCAATATTTGTACAATTTTGAATTCCCACCACATAGTGATGCTACCAGGCAAATATGAGCGATATCCATTGCTCGGTTTCAGGGAAGAAGTCGTTAATATCAAAATAGCTAAACTGACCCCTTTTGGCCCCGCCCCAGAGGCCCCCAGGGGGTCAGCACCATCATTTGTACAATTTTGAGTCCCCTACCCATATGGATGCTTCTGACCAAATTTGATGAAATTCCGATCAGCGGTTATGAAGAAGAAGTCAAATAAGTCAATTGTTGACTGACGGACGGACGGACGGACGGACGGACGAAGGACGCCACGATATGGCATAAGCTCACCTTGATCCTTCGGACCAGGTGAGCTAACTAGTAGACCTAGAAACCATATACTGGGCATATGGTATGCTGCTGTGAAAGGCTTACACGATTGTTCAAAAAATGATGTTGACCATTTATTAAAAATAACGGGGGTCAAGTATGTTAAAATCGTTAAACGACTTCTCATTAACCAAGAGGACTAGCGACCTGGTATTTGGGGGTAAAGGGCTATACAGTTTGTTTAAATGAATGACATTGACTTTCATTCAAAATCAAGGCGGTCAAATATGCTTAAATCTTTAAATGACTTCTGTTCGTTAATGAAGAGACTAAGAGACCTGATATTTACCCTATATATCATGCTAGGGTAAAGGGCTATCAACGTTGTTTAAATGAATGACATTGACTTTCATTCAAGGTCACAAGGGGCCAAGTTTGCTATGGTCTTTAAACGACTTCTCATTAAGAGACTAAAATACCTGGTATATAGCCTATATCATCCTGGGGTAAAAGGTTATAAAGTTTGTTTCAATGAATAGACATGATCGTGACCTTATTTCAAAGCTACCAGACAAAAATATTCCTTAAATCATTTAAAGCTCTTCTGGATAACAAGCATACTTAGAAAAATGATATTTGGCATTAAGCATGCTGGGGTGAACGCATATACCCTTAATTCAAGGTCACAGGAATCAAATCTGCTAAAATATATCAAAGTTCAGGCGACCATTAAGGCCCCATTGGGATCTTATTGTTATTTGCACGGCATAAATATTTATAAATCTTTTAAAATTGAGAAACCTGAATACATGTATAGCGCAGGACATCTTTATCGTCTTTTCGGTAGCGCATGGGGCCATTGTCTCTCAGAGTTTTCTGTTGAAGGACATCGTCCTACATAACTTGACACACGGACGATGGTGTGGAATGCTGAGACCCCGGAAGATCACGTTGGTCATCTATAATGGGTCAAAATAATGTTAAATATTGAATTCAAAGAGGGCAAACAAAACATGTTTCTGTTAATATTTCTTTATTTACAATTAGCAAATTAGTTTGTAAATTCAAAGTGAAAGTGAATATTCAGGCCAGAAAACGCAGTTATGATGAAAACTCATAGTTCAATTTACAGTATTTTTATTCATTCTTTAATAACTTTTTGATATTGCCTTCACAAAACCTGTTAGTACATAAAATACATATTATAATTCTTCAGTCGATACAAGAGTGTTTCGTAATAAACAAAGGCTAAAATTAAACTAACAATAACATACGCCATTTGGAATGAGTGATCACGGAATACGTGGTCCCAACAGATAGTATTTAGAGTATCGAACAACATAGAAGATACTGAAACGGCTAAACAAAATTAGTCAATTTTTCACAAACATGTTTTACCTTTTTTAATGTGCAGTAGTGCTTCAATAAGGGCACTGGTATTCATTCTACATTCCTGCATCGCTAAGAGAATCGTGTTCACAGTTGGAATTGGCCTAGTCTCTCCAATGAACATTTCTAACATGGCTTCTACCTTTTCGCGACTACTTCTACTACTGTAGTGGTCGTCAAAATCGTCCATCGTTTCTGGCGCGAAGCCAAGTTCCAAGAACAGATTGAAGTATTTCTTAATTTCTATATGTTTAGCGATAAGTGAAGCATCACTTACAGACAGACATGTTTGTATTCAGTCATCTGGAAAGTTGTCGCCTAAAATAACGAAAAAACCGCAGCATTACACTTCACAAACCCATATAACATAATATAAGTATTCTTGAGGTTTTGGAGGTGGAGGAAGGCCAGAGTACACGGAGAAAACAACACCTGACTACGGTCAGTACCTGGTTACTGACCCACGTAGGGTGGAGGCCTAGTGTGGGGTCGGGATACCTTAACCACTCGGCCATCGCGACTCCTTATAATTATAATAATAATAAAAAAACAAGAACAAAAAATAAACAACAACATATATGTATATGAGATTAAATGAATGTAATTAGGGATAGTTCGTAATTATTTTCTTAATATGTTTGTCTTAAATTGTTGTACGTTATCCTAAGGATTAAAATTTCACGAATAAGCACTAAAACTAGACATACGACGTCATTGTATTATAGCATTGCATGAACATCAGAATCTAATATCTATTTTAAGGATAAACAAACGGATGGACAGAACTTTATTAGTCCACCCATCAATTACCAAAATAGAAATAAATAACAAATGAACCAATACCTTTGAAAGTGTTAGGCCTGTTGCAATCCAAGATTGTTTGGAGTACAGACAAGTCCATGCCATGTACTGACATAGCACGGGCCACAGTAGAAAAAGACATATCCTGATGTGTGTTTTGGAGTTGAATCAAGATCTTTGTAATGCAGGATCTGAATGCGAGGTGGCGATTCTCTAACATCCCCTGTTCAAGTGTTTCCATACGGCAGTTTAGTTCAACAAAGAATGTTTGGTATGCTTGACCTATGTATGCAGACACTCGTCCGATTTCTTTTAACGACAAATTTCTATCCGGATTAGCAATTGTCATTTCTGAAACATATGCAATTGATTAAATAGCACACAGCCAATGAATTTTAAGGTGTAGAAAAGACAGGTAAACATAGAAATCCCCTCTAACGTGTCAACGACATTCGCTTACCTGAATGTGTCTTCTCAATCTGTGGTGCCTGCAAAACATAATAAAAATAAACCAAATGTTACATTAGCAGCAATAATACATTGATGGAATATACTTATTACATTGACGCATTGGTATATGTTAACCTAATAAAATTGGTGCATGATGCACAGTGGCGCGTAGTTCGACTCTGTCCTATTTTGTGTTTTTACGTAGAACTGACAGTTATATATTCCGTTGTTGTTATTTATGGTGTATAGATTTCTTACCTTATTATTTGGATCTTTGAACCAGACACTGAGGTCCTTTTTCTCTATCCATGTATAACCATTTGAACCAAACACTTAAAGCGTGTCGTCTGCTCGAGGTCTTCCTTCTTCACCATCTTGTCATTGGTAGCGAACCGGTAGTCGTTGTGGAGGTAGAATTGGTATCCTAAGTGGATTTGATGATTCAGTTCTAGAATGCGCCGGTGAAGAAATTCAAGAATGTACAATAGGTTAACTCCAGTCCCTGTTGGTATGGATGTATCTGTATCCTTCTTGAACATCGTGATCTTCACGGCATTGTCCCTGCAGTTGATGATAATCCACAAACAATCCACCGTCAGACAAGCGAAGCCGCGTTGGATGAACTTTGAACCATCGTGTCCAGGTTCATCTAGTCGTTTTAACCTGTGGAGGCAGGAGGCAACCATCTTGTCCCACACGGCTTGTGGGATGAACGGGTGGTTGAACTTGAGACAAAGAGTGACAGTGGTAACTGTATCAGGATCATTGAGTGCCTGGTAGATCATCTCTTGATCGGCGGTCTGAAGCATACTCGGCACTAGGAAGTAATCAACCTCGACGCTTGGATCGTCTAAGATTGGTTTTGCTAGACGACTTAGGGTCTCCATTACGATGTAAAGTGTTTCCTTATCATCAAGGAACGTGTCTTCCCAAAGTTATTCGAGGAATTCTTTCGGCAAAACACCAGAGTTTTCATATTTTGTCCACTCAAGCATCATATTTGGCGGTATGTTGTCTTTGAACGTTGTTGTCGTAAGTATTGCTTTGAATGCGTCAATGACCCATTGGGGCTAAAGAACTACGAAATGATTTTTAACATAGAGATCGAAGCAAAGAAAAGACCCGATGAATTTCAGGTTTCTGAAAAACATAACATGAATGTATGTGCATTTGAAAATAAGTAAACATAGCAACATATTGGGACAACACACATATTTTTACAGATTGTTTCAAGTAATTGATGAAGAAACGCAGTCGCTGAAATGTCGACATTATAGAGGAATCTTTGCATACACATTGGGACTTGACAAAGCTTTGCCAATTGAGGCTTCTTTTCTAGAGCACGCTATTAAAATTATCTGATGTGCATTATCTTGTAAAATAGATAAACAAGCAGGTGCGTATTCGACTGCTTATATTCAGTTTAAGGTCGCAGCGACCATATTCTGGGTCACAAATTACTGCGAAGTGAGCGTCATGCAAATGCTTTGTTTGAACACACGTCGTATAAATTACTTCGAATGTGGCATAAAATCCAATGTCCCGATTTACCGAGCAGCCGGTCGGCGATGTGTATAAAGATGAGCACGAGCGTTACACGGATGCTTGTGTGATAGAGAATGGTTGTGTTTTTGCTTGGTAAGGGAACATAATTACACATGCTATCGAAACTTCCCTAGTATATTAAAATAAATCTCACGTTCTAGTGTCGCGTGTTGCTCCGGAAGTATAGCAACGTCGATTGTGGAAAACATCCGTCTGTATGACGCTTAATTTATTTTTGATTATCTCACAGCAAACTCAACCAAACTATATTCACACACTAGAACTCGTCCCAATGAAACAATTTATATATACATTTATGGGACGAGATGGACAGAATTACAGACGTAGGTCGAAGGCATCCAATTAACGTCACTCAGTTGACATAAGCGCTGGATAGCAATCAGCGCTGGCAATGATCTGACTACATGTAATTAAATGCACAAAAGAGTCCGTGCATCCCCTGAAAATCACGAAGGTATTAAGAATAACTTTTTGTTAAGAACGATAGTCAAGGAGTGATGTCCTTAAATTAACCAGATTTATCTAGGGACAATAAACATACCTTAGAAAATCCATGACTTCGATTTCAGCCAATGGCACTGGTAAATGGCGGTTGACGTTTAGCAATTCTTCATATGTCAAGATGATTTTTCCTCTGTTCTTCATCCGGACGAGTTCGTGCTCCAATGCCACCCATCTGGCGGTCTGAGCCTTTTGCCACTGGGACTGAAGTGGCGCAACATCAATAATCTTTTCCCACATAGCTTCGTAAACGTCCTTGTTAATTGTAGAGTCATTAAGATCGGCAATAGGGACCATGTCCTGAACATGGTTTTGCATGATCGCACACAAGTGTGGGTTCTCTTGTAGCTTTTCCAGCACTTTTACAAACTCTTCCTCCTGTTTTTCGTTCTGCTTTAAAATAAATTTATGTATGTTTTCGTTTATTTTGGAAACATCAAGGATAGGTGAGTCGTTCGTTTGCATAAATAAACATATTGCATTGATATCTTACCTTTTTATTAAATTACATGATGTTAATATATAAAGGTAAATTATGCCACATCATTAATACATGAATTATCATCCGTCGCCGTTAACATTAAAAATCAAACCGTAGCAAACCGTAGCCTGCCGCTGATCTACTAGGATCCAGACAAATCGCAAAGTCGAATACTAGTAGAAAAACCATGTTGCTTGACATGAAACAATGATGTGTGTTATAGAACACCTGTTCTCCACCGAAATCATAGATTGTGACGTAGCCATTCAATTCCTCGCTACTTTCTTTTACTCTGGTGTGCATTATCTCCCCAATAACCTTTCTTTGTTCAGGAGATAAGTTAGCGAGCTTTGCAAAATATGTACATGTACCATGATTTCGATTATCGTGTTGTTGATATTTCTTCAAAGGAAAATATGTCATTTACATTAAAAAATGTATAATGAGTCTAATAAGTAATAAAGAAGGTATGGTCCAATATAGGAACCGTATCCTAAAGGGACCACAGAACCAAATCAAAAATAGAATGTGGGTTTTCCCCATTTGGGCAGAAGATTTAATAGGAAGGTGAATACATCGGGGCCTACTGATTGGATATTTAGGTGAGAGAAGTTTCCAAAGTTTTGATATGTGGGTTGGGCAATACATGTAGATGTAAAATATATAGAAAAACAGTTACTTTTTTGCTAGCCTGTTTTTGTCAGGGGGAGGTAAGTAAGTGTGTATTTTGTTGTTAATTTAGATGAATTTTTGGTGCTGATTTCAATACAAGATGGCGGCCCCCATATAAAAAAAAGTTCAAAATGGTAAAATTTTTTATAATTCCATTTAGAGGTTTCCGAGATGACACACTTCAAAATTATGGCTACTGGACCAGTGTTGAAAACTCCATTTAAGCAGTACAGTGATAAACGTTAACATTACCGTCTATGGGAAATCATTTGGTTCCGTGGTCCCTATAGGTAGCTACCGGATTTGACATTTTATGCCGTTCAGCGTCCCTGGACACCAGATGACGGGACCCATCTGAACATGTTCGGCTGGGATTTTCATCATGGAGATATTTTGGCAGAATTTAAGCAGGAAATTAGATTCTGAGCTTGTTTATAATGAAAATATGGGCCTGTGTACAGTGTAAAGGGGGCCATAGATCTAGACCTTGTTAATACGAAAATATAGTATTTATTTCAGTGGTAGCTGTATGAAACGTGCTTCGCGGTCCCATGATGTGTCTGGTTGTTCTGTAGTCAGTACCCCGGTTCGATTTTTGGTGTTTTTTTCTGGTTGTACTCTTGTCCCTAGCCCGGTTCGGTGTTCGGTGATGTGATTGGTTATTCTGTTGTCACTAACCCGGTTCGAATTTTAGTGGTTATTTTGGTATTATGTTGTCCCTAGCCCTGCCCACTGCCTATGTCCTATAATGACAGTATACAGGAGGTATGTGTCATATAATGACAGTATACGGGGGTATATGTCCTATAATGACAGTATACAGGGGGTATAAGTCATATAATGACAGTATACAGGGGTGTATGTCCTATAATGACAGTATACGGGCTGTATATGTCCTATAATGACAGTATACAGGGGTATATGTCCTATAATGACAGTATACAGGGGTATATGTCCTATAATGACATTATACAGGGGTGTATGTCCTATAATGACAGTATACATGGGTATATGTCCTATAATGACAGTATACAAGGGTGTATGTCCTATAATGACAGTATATATAGGGTGTATATGTCCTATAATGACAGTATACATGGTGTGTATGTCCTATAATGACAGTATACATGGGTATATGTCCTATAATGACAGTATAGAGGGTGTGTTTGTCCTATAATGACAGTATACATGGTGTGTATGTCCTATAATGACAGTATACATGGTGTATATGTCCTATAATGACAGTATACAGGGTGTGTATGTCCTATAATGACAGTATACATGGTGTGTATGTCCTATAATGACAGTATAGATGGGTATATGTCCTATAATGTCAGTATACAGGGTGTGTATGTCACATAATGACAGTATAGAGGGGTATATGTCCTATAATGACAGTACAGAGGGCGTGTATGTTCTATAATGACAGTATACAGGGGTATATGTCCTATAATGACATTATACAGGGTGTAAACATCCTCCACTGACTGTATAAAATATGTTTCTACCACAATACCCCGTGTTATTCAACTCTCAGACCATCAGTTAATCATTACAGCTGTTGATTAACAATCTGTTTATACCACACGTGGTATAAACTCTGTACGCATTTTGATTGGCTAACACGGTGAACTTTGACCCAAGCTGCAATTGTTATTGACGTCATCAATAATCTAATGACGTCACATCACCGAGTCCCGGACGTCACCGGTACACTATTTGCATACGCGAAATTATGTTTGGCCACGTTTTCCTTTGATTCAAGCCGATATTATTGTGGTAGAAACAGGTCACACGACTCGAAATTGTTGGATATGGAATTTATTTCACACTCGTAAGTTATTTTTTAAAAGTTGCAAAAAACACTCGCTAAAGCTCGTGTCTTTTGTAACTTTTAAAAAATAACTTACTCGTGTGAAATAAATTCCATATCCAACAACCTCTCGTTGTGTAACCTCTATTTCTACCACAATAGCCTGTGTTATTCAACTCTCAGACCATCAGTTAATCATTACAGCTGTTGATTAACAATATGTTTAAACCACACGTGGTATAAACGCTGTCCGCATTTTGATTGGCTAACACGGTGAACTTTGACCCAATCTGCAATTGTTATTGACGTCATCAATAATCTAATGACGTCACATCACCGGGTCCCGGACGTCACCGGTACACTTTATTTGCATACGCGAAATTATACTTGGCCACGTTTCCCTTTGATTCGAACCGATATTATTGTGGTAGAAACAGGTCACACGACTCGAAATTGTTGGATATAGAATTTATTTCACACTCGTAAGTTATTTTTCAAAATAAAGCTCGTGTCTTTTGTAACTTTGAAAAAAAAAAATTTCGTGTGAAATAAATTCCATATCCAACAACCACTCGTTTGTAACCTCTATAATTTTATGTTATACAACAAGAAGATTTGGTGACCATCAAATGAAGATAAACGATTGGGGCTTTGGAAGTTGAGCTTGATGAAATTTGTTATCTAAGAACAAGAAACAAAGACAGAAATTTGTAACTCATTATTCATTATCACATCGTTTTAACATGTATCAGGATACAACAATCTTCCTCAATACATAATTCATGACGGGCATATCTACTACCTGTAAACAGCTCTATTTACATTCTAGATGTACAGTTCGAGGATTAAACACCGTATTTAAGGTGTGTAATACACGTACCTGTGTAGTATTATTACACAGTTTGGGGACTAAACACCGTATTAAGGTCTGTATCACATGTACCTGTGTAGTATTATTACACAGTTTGGGGACTAAACACCATATTTAGGTCTGTATCACATGTACCAGTTTAGTATTATTACACAGTTTGGAGACTAAACACCGTATTTAGGTTTGTATCACATGTACCTGTTTAGTATTATTACACAGCTTCGGGACTAAACACCGTATTAAGGTTTGTATCACATGTACCTGTGTAGTATTATTACACTTTGGGAACTAAACACCATATTTAGGTTTGTATCACATGTACCTGTTTAGTATTATTACACAGTTTGGGGACTAAACACCATATTTAGGTTTGTATCACATGTACCTGTGTAGTATTATTACATACCGTTTGGGGACTAAACACCATATTTAGGTTTGTATCACATATACCTGTGTAGTATTATTACATACCGTTTGGGGACTAAACACCATATTTAGGTTTGTATCACATGTACCTGTGTAGTATTATTACACAGTTTGGGGACAAAACACCATATTTAGGTTTGTATCACATATACCTGTGTAGTATTATTACATACCGTTTGGGGACTAAACACCATATTTAGGTTTGTATCACATGTACCTGTGTAGTATTATTACACAGTTTGGGGACTAAACACCGTATTTAGGTCTGTATCACATGTACCTGTGTAGTATTATTACATACCGTTTGGGGACTAAACACCATATTAAGGTTTGTATCACATGTACCTGTGTATTATTATTTCACAGTTTTGGGACTAAACACCATATTTAGGTCTGTATCACATGTACAGTATTATTACACAGTTTGGGGACTAAACACCGTATTTAGGTTTGTATCACATTTACCTGTGTAGTATTATTACACAGTTTGGGGACTAAACACCGTATATAGGTCTGTATCACATGTACAGTATTATTACACAGTTTGGGGACTAAACACGGTATTTAGGTCTGTATCACATGAACCTGTGTAGTATTATTACACAGTTTGTGGACTAAACACCGTATTTAGGTCTGTATCACATGTACCTGTGTAGTATTATTACACAGTTTGGGGACTAAACACCGTATTAAGGTTTGTATCACATGTACCTGTGTAGTATTATTACACAGTTTGGGGACTAAACACCGTATTTAGGTTTGTATCACATGTACCTGTGTAGTATTATTACACAGTTTGGGGTCTAAACACCATATTTAGGTTTGTATCACATGTACCTGTGTAGTATTATTACACAGTTTGGGGACTAAACACCGTATTTAGGTCTGTATCACATGTACCTGTGTAGTAGTATTATAACACAGTTTGGGGACTAAACACCATATTTAGGTTTGTATCACATGTACCTGTGTAGTATTATTACATACCGTTTGGGGACTAAACACCATATTTAAGGTCTGTATCACATGTACCTGTGTAGTATTATTACACAGTTTGGGGTCTAAACACCTCATTTAAGGTCTGTATCACATGCACCTGTGTAGTATTATAACACAGTTTGGGGACTAAACACGGTATTTAGGTCTGTATCACATGTACCTGTGTAGTATTATTACACAGTTTGGGGACTAAACACCGTATTTAGGTTTGTATCACATGTACCTGTGTAGTAGTATTATAACACAGTTTGGGAACTAAACACCATATTTAGGTTTGTATCACATGTACCTGTGTAGTATTATTACACAGTTTGGGGTCTAAACACCATATTTAGGTTTGTATCACATGTACCTGTGTAGTAGTATTATAACACAGTTTGGGGACTAAACACCATATTTAGGTTTGTATCACATGTACCTGTGTAGTATTATTACACAGTTTGGGGTCTAAACACTATATTTAGGTTTGTATCACATGTACCTGTGTAGTATTATTACACAGTTTGGGGACTAAACACCATATTTAGGTTTGTATCACCTGAACCTGTGTAGTATTATTACACAGTTTTGGGACTAAACACCATATTTAGGTCTGTATCACATGTACCTGTGTAGTAGTATTATAACACAGTTTGGGGACTAAACACCATATTTAGGTTTGTATCACATGTACCTGTGTAGTATTATAACACAGTTTGGGGTCTAAACACTATATTTAGGTTTGTATCACATGTACCTGTGTAGTATTATTACACAGTTTGGGAACTAAACACCATATTTAGGTTTGTATCACATGTACCTGTGTAGTATTATTACACAGTTTGGGGTCTAAACACCATATTTAGGTCTGTATCACATGTACAGTATTATTACACAGTTTGGGGACTAAACACCGTATTAAGGTCTGTATCACATGTACCTGTGTAGTATTATTACACAGTTTGGGGACTAAACGCCGTATTAAGGTCTGTATCACATGTACATGTGTAGTATTATTACACAGTTTTGGGACTAAACACCATATTTTGGTCTGTATCACATGTACCTTCGTAGTATTATTACACAGTTTGGGGACTAAACACCGTATTTAGGTTTGTATCACATGTACCTGTGTAGTATTATTACATAGTTTGGGGACTAAACACCATATTTAGGTTTGTATCACATGTACCTGTGTAGTATTATTACACAGTTTGGGGACTAAACACCGTATTTAGGTTTGTATCACATGTACCTGTGTAGTAGTATTATAACACAGTTTGGGAACTAAACACCATATTTAGGTTTGTATCACATGTACCTGTGTAGTATTATTACACAGTTTGGGGTCTAAACACCATATTTAGGTTTGTATCACATGTACCTGTGTAGTATTATTACACAGTTTGGGGTCTAAACACCATATTTAAGGTCTGTATCACATGTACCTGTGTAGTATTATTACACAGTTTGGGGTCTAAACACCTCATTTAAGGTCTGTATCACATGCACCTGTGTAGTATTATAACACAGTTTGGGGACTAAACACCATATTTAGGTCTGTATCACATGTACCTGTGTAGTATTATTACACAGTTTGGGGACTAAACACCGTATTTAGGTTAGTATCACATGCACCTGTGTAGTATTATTACACAGTTTGGGGACTAAACACCGTATTTAGGTTTGTATCACATGTACCTGTGTAGTATTATTACACAGTTTGGGGACTAAACACCGTATTAAGGTCTGTATCACATGTACCTGTGTAGTATTATTACACAGTTTGGGGACTAAACACCGTATTTAGGTCTGTATCACCTGAACCTGTGCAGTATTTTTATCAATCAATCGACCTTAGTTGCGATGTGTTTCTATCTCTCGCTCTTTCACAATTCTTAGCATTCTTTAATAAGAATATCTCTTGGATTTAAAAGCATATTTAGATTGAATATTTGTGTCATCAATCTATAACCTACAATTGTACTTTATGGTCAAAAACCGACACAATGATTTCGTTTCGATATTTATATAATTCAGCCAATAAATTTCCCTATTGCCTGATAAAGACACGTGAGAGCGGATATAGGTATGATAATTATGTACAACTTAAATATAGCTTCGACGGGCGCAGCATAGGTTCTAAAAACTGCATTTTTCGCACGATTTTCCAATAATGACTAACAGCTAATCATTTGATATTCTAACCAGCCCTCACCTTTTTTACATCCGTATTCTTCATGAGAACAATACTGTATGGCGACAATTTCTTTCAGGATGGAACTACAAGATGAGGTAGCAACAAACGAAACAAAAGCACGTAAAGCACGTGTATTAGAATATGACGTATCTGATTGGCCACCGCTGCCGATATCTCTGGCTGTTGCATTTCAGGTAGGTTAATTAATTTTATTTAATTAGCAGGTGTATTTATATACATATACAATATAATTGCACGAGGGATGATTGGTATGTTTGAGCCTCTTATTGAAGGAGGTACTCAAGGATGTTCTTTTTCAAGTCCTACTATTCTCTGACTATATAGGCCAGGGCTGTCACTCACGATTGTGGCTTTATATTGATTGAGCATCCGCTTTATTTTCCAAATCTTGCTCCATCAGACATTTATCTATTTCCGAAACCGAAAACAGCTACTTCAGGCACCCACTTTCACCTTTCACTCCAATGATGACGTCATACATGCAGTGAATGACTTTCTGAACAGCTAGAAAAGAAGAGTTATATTAAAGTGACATTGGGGAACACCGCTGGCAAAAGTGTATAGATACTGAAGAGAAATATGTTGAAAAATAATACAATATGTCCTGTAGAATTCAAATTCTTCAATAGTAAGCTCACAGCATATAAGTCAGCCCTCGTAAATACTGTTCGCTGAAAAAAGAGACTCATGTCAAAACATATCTGATTTAACGAACACTCGTAACAGATCATATATGTATTGAGAGTTTATCGCTAACATTTGCTGAATCTATTGGGACGAGATCTTTTCTAATTATTTATTCAATAATAATTCTTTGGAAAAATACCATAGCAACTTTGATTTTCAACGAAACCATTAATTATAGTATCATACAAACTATCGGCAGATATAAAATCTCGATACATCATATGTACAATGTAATATAAGGAATCTGACATGTGTGACTGGGGCATACACGATTTATCAATGTAGTTCACTTATTTAATATGTCTCGAGCTCAAACGTGTTACGTATAAAATTATCAAACAGACTGGGTGAGCTTGAATACTCATTTACATAATTTATTCATGACCCGGCCTAGTTCGGGATACCTGTTAGATGATATGCGATGTTAAACAATACATTTTATATTGTGTATTGTTTTTTTTTGTTAAAGCTGTATCATGGAGGTTATACATATATTTTTAAAGAGACAAAAAAAAAAAAAAAAAAAAAAAGGCATCAGGAGAAAAAATTAACACGACATAGAAATGTGACATACTTTTTGTGACATGTGTTAAGCCGATATTGAAAAACATTCAATAATATAAAATATCTCCAATAGTAATGCAGTTTATCTGTGTAATGTTGGGTGATATGGTGAGTTGGGGACATAAAAAGTTTCCCGAACGAAAATCAGCATATATCTTCAATACAAAAACAGTTAATGTAAGGTATACTCACCGAAACTTCAAACTTTTTTTTGTTGTGTTTGATTCTAATGATAAGAAACTCAGCGATTTTTTTTTATCGTTTTCTCGCAAAATAATCGATAGTCTTGCAAATTTAAAACAAAAAATGTAAATAAGTTAACATAAAAAAGGGAAAATAAAACAAAAATAAACGAAAGAAGGATTTAATAATCTGACATTCATACATGTATTACAAAAAAAAAAAAAAAAAAGTAAAACAAAACATTCCCACTTACTAAGCAACAACTGAAAGGTACGTACCGTACATATCACAAGCATGGCGACATAAGCATTCAGGTTTCAAAGAATAAATTGATATAACAAAAAAATAAAAAAGTAAGCATTGCTTCATATTAAAACAAATGAATAAATAAATAGATAAATAAATAATATGAAGACGTGTGAACAGCGAACATACATTTCCCCGGTTTATAGAGAATCCTACATGATTAACTTATTAAATACAATATTTCTTAAACAAGTTCATCTCTCTTCGTTACAAGTCACGAGCAAAGCATGACGAAATTCAAAAATCAGTTAACAAGCGAAAATTAAAACATTTCTTTTACCAAATAATTTATCGTTATGGAAATGAAAATGTTAAAACAAATAGTAATGTGTATGTAATGTAGGCGAATTAGACTTTGGCGTAAGTTAATTAATTTTGTTTGTTTTTCTCTACAATTATAGGTGAGCCGTAATAATGTTATTTTGGTTTCCTGAATTATGGTTGACCTCATAATGATATAGTCAGATTCTGAAGCTGCCAAAATCGGTAGAGGGCAGTAAGATTGATAATGCGCGAGGGCGCAGATATGAAGTCAGTTACTGATTCGCTATAAAATCAGAGAGGGGACTTAGATCTACAGTGGGCGAGGGCGGAGATATGTAATCAGTTACTAGTTCGCTATAAAACCATAGGGGGTGGTAAGATCTATAGTGGGCGAGGGCGGAGATATGTAATCAGTTACTAGTTCGCTATAAAACCATAGGGGGTAGTAAGATCTACACTGGGCGAGGGCGGAGATATGTAATCAGTTACTGGCTCACTATAAAACCATAGGGGGTAGTAAGATCTATAGTGGGCGAGGGCGGAGATATGTAATCAGTTACTGGCTCACTATAAAACCATAGGGGGTAGTAAGGTCTATAGTGGGCGAGGGCGGAGATATGTAATCAGTTACTGGCTCACTATAAAACCATAGGGGGTAGTAAGATCTACACTGGGCGAGGGCGGAGATATGTAATCAGTTACTGGCTCACTATAAAACCATAGGGGGTAGTAAGATCTATAGTGGGCGAGGGGGGTGATATGTAGTCAGTAACCGATTCACTATAAAACCATAGGGGGTAGTAAGATCTATAATGCGCGAGGGCGCAGATATGTAATCAGTAACCGATTCACTATAAAACCATAGGGGGTAGTAAGATCTACAGTGGGCGAGGGCGGAGATATGTAATCAGTTACTGGCTCACTATAAAACCATAGGGGGTAGTAAGATCTATAGTGGGCGAGGGCGGAGATATGTAATCAGTTACTAGTTCGCTATAAATCCATAGAGGGCAATAAGATCTAGACTGGGCGAGGGCGGAGATATGTAATCAGTTACTAGTTCACTATCCATAGGGGGTAGTAAGATCTACAGTGGGCGAGGGCGGAGATATATAATCAGCTACTAGTTCGCTATAAAACCATAGAGGACAGTAGGATTAATAGTGGTGGACACCCATTTTATACTTGTTTTATTAAATATTTACTAAAACACACTAACAATCACTAAAATGTCGACTTTCATGTTGGTCTAGAAGTCACCATGTATATCGTTAGTCAGTGTTGACATCTGAATGACGTAGAAGCTTGATAGGGTAGGACTAAATTCTAAACATCACAGGTGTTCAATAGTTCGCACGTGACCATGCAATATTTATTTTACCCGTGCTATAGCATATAGTAATCCTATGGGTGTTTGGGCACGAGCGAATGTTCGTCGCCAGCTAACAGAACACAAAATATTGACCGGTCAACAGTAGAAAAAACTTAATTCACATTAACAATGATATCATACAATAAAGTGTGAAATTATACAATGAAGTGTGAAATCATACAATCAAGTGTGAAATCATACAATCACGTGTGAAATTATACAATCAAGTGTGAAATTATACAATCAAGCGTGAAATCATACAATCAAGTGTGAAATTATACAATCAATTCAACAATTAAGTGTGAAATCATACAATCAAGTGTGAAATTATACAATCAAGCGTGAAATCATACAATCAAGTGTGAAATTATACAATCAAGTGTGAAATTATACAATCAAGTGTGAAATTATACAATCAAGCGTGAAATCATACAATCAAGTGTGAAATTATACAATCAAGCGTGAAATCATACAATCAGGTGTGGAATTATACAATCAAGCGTGAAATCATACAATCAATTCAACAATTAAGTGTCAAATCATACAATCAAGTGTGAAATTATACAATCAATTTTGAAATTATACAATCAAGCGTGAAATCATACAATCACGTGTGAAATCATACAATTAAGTGTGAAATCATACAATTAAGTGTGAAATTATACAATCAAACGTGAAATCATACAATTAAGTGTGAAATCATACAATGAAGTGTGAAATCATACAATCAAGTGTGAAATTATACAAACAATTTTGAAATCATACAATCAAGTGTGAAATTATACAATCAAGCGTGAAATTATACAATCAAGCGTGAAATCATACAATTAAGTTTGAAATCATACAATCACGTGTGAAATGATACAATCAAATGTGAAATCATTAAATCAAATCAACAATCAAATTTGAAATCATACAATTAAGTGTGAAATTATACAATCAAGCGTGAAATCATACAATCAAGCGTGAAATCATACAATCAAGTGTGAAATCATACAATTAAGTGTGAAATCATACAATTAAGTGTGAAATTATACAATCAAGCGTGAAATCATACAATTAAGTGTGAAATAATACAATCAAGCGTGAAATTATACAATCAAGTGTGAAATCATACAATTAAGTGTGAAATCATACAATTAAGTGTGAAATCATACAATTAAGTGTGAAATCATACAACCAAATGTGAAATCATACAATCGTGAAATCATACAATCAAGCGTGAAATCATACAATTAAGTGTGAAATAATACACTCAAGTGTGAAATGATACAATCAGGCGTGAAATGATACAATCAAGCGTGAACCCATACAATCAAGTGTGAAATCATACAATCAAGCGTGAAATCATACAATCAAGCGTGAAATCATACATTCAAGTGTGAAATCATACAATCACGTGTGAAATCATACAATCACGTGTGAAATCATACATTCAAGTGTGAAATAATACAATCAGGCGTGAAATGATACAATCAGGCGTGAAATGATACAATCAGGCGTGAAATGATACAATCAGGCGTGAAATCATACAATTAAGTGTGAAATCAAACAATCAAATGTATAATCATATAGAGGAAAGTTAGAAAGAGTTTTGTCAAATCCCAATGGATAACATCAATTTGCTGCTTCTGTCCTTAGACGATTTACCAATGTACTATTCGAAAGCAAAATAGAAATATTGAAGAGTTGAGTGTGTAATTTTTTTTATCAACCTGCTGTACAGTCATGTACTAATACATATAAAACCAATATGATATCGCGATGATAAAATACTTAACAGTTGGGATAGGGCGTTAAACTGTAGAATTTTTTACTTTATGTTTTTTCGGCATAGCCGTCTAATTTTGTTTTGTCTGTATCGGGCTGTCGTTATGATGACGTGTGATTTGTTTTACAGCATGTGATAATCTGTATCGGGGCTGCCGTTATGATGACGTGTGATTTGTGTTACAGCATGTGATGATCTGTATCGGGGCTGTCGTTATGATGACTTGTGATTTGTGTTACAGCATGTGATAATCTGTATCGGGGCTGCCGTTATGATGACGTGTGATTTGTGTTACAGCATGTGATAATCTGTATCGGGGCTGCCGTTATGATGACGTGTGATTTGTGTTACAGCATGTGATAATCTGTATCGGGGCTGCCGTTATGATGACGTGTGATTTGTGTTACAGCATGTGATGATCTGTATCGGGGCTGTCGTTACCATGACGTGTGATTTGTGTTACAGCATTTGCTTGTCTGTATCGGGGCTGTCGTTACCATGACGTGTGATTTGTATTACAGCATGTGATGATCTGTATCTGGGCTGTCGTTACCATGACGTGTGATTTGTGTTACAGCATGGGATGATCTGTATCGGGGCTGTCGTTACCATGACGTGTGATTTGTGTTACAGCATTTGATTGTCTGTATCGGGGCTGTCGTTACCATGACGTGTGATTTGTGTTACAGCATTTGATTGTCTGTATCGGGGCTGTCGTTACCATGACGTACATGATTTCCGATGTTGTCTGCATATCGCCTAATGATCCCATTCGTTCGAAAATCTTCTGTTCATCGTTATTTATGGTCGGCATAGCAACAATGACTCAAACTTTGATAGGGATAAGGTGAGTAGCTAAGGACGGGGTTGTTGGAAATAAGGTAGGTTACTTAGGGCGGAATGGTTAGGTATACGATGTTGATGAAGGAAGAGCGTGTTATATACGCATGATACGTCGCTAAGAACTAGGTTGTTAGGTATAAGGTAGAAACAAAATACGGACGGTGATATTTGGTTATTGATAAGTGATTAAGGGCGAGATTTAAAGTATATGGTAATCAATAAATAACGTATTATGGTATATGTGTAGGGTTCTTCGCAATGGAAGGGGGTTGTTATGTATAAGGTATGAAGCTTATCAAGCACTTTGGTGTCGGGTATAAGGTAAGAGACGAAGGGCGGACATGTTGTTTATGTAAGGTACGTAACTCTTGGTTTCGTATGATCTGACGATCAATATTGCGAAATGAAAAAAAATATATAGAATGTGTCCTAACAAGGCCGTATGGATCAATTACAAACAAATTTTCAAATGTTTGTTGAATATATATCTGTGCTCGTATGTAATAACACTAATGATTTCACTATCTACTTAGGTGTATACAGATATAGATACATAAGTATATTCATCTCCGTTTTCCCAAATTCACTTTAAAGGTAAATATCCCAGGACAGGGTATAACAAAAGTTAACAACAGTTGACATCTTTCTAACAATAAAGACATATGCTTATCGGAAACTTTAGTGTCGGTGTTATATAATCCGTCGAACATGTATGTTTCTGAAACAAACACACTGGGTGTTAGGAGTTTAAAATAAAATAAATGCGTTGTAAACATTTGTTTTACTGTTTAGGCTTCCAGTCTTCCAAGGACCATCTTTTACATTTCTTCCTCCACTCCTAGCGATGAAAACCAGTGGAGCGTGGGTATGCCCACCACACAATGCAGGTATTTTGCGAAATAGGTCGTTATCGCGAACTTCGAACAATTCTTTCAAGTTGGTACTAGTATACTGCAGAAGAAAAACAATCATTGATTATCCTAACAATACGAAAAAAATAAGTTCATTAAACATCAACGATGAAAGCAGTGTATGTTTTGTCAATGTAATGTTTTGAACTAAAAATAATCTCGATCAACACGACTCTTGTTGAGACATGCTTTTGGACGGTTATTTAAAGCATCTGGTTGAACGAAATTAAGATTTAGAGTTGACCAAGTGGTAAGAACTGTTTTGGGATTTGCGATTTTTAAATTATTTTATAAACACTGACTAAGATATAATTTCTGCGAGAAAATTCTAACACTTCATTCACTTGAATTTAATGTACCAAACAGAATATCAACAATTATCAATATTAAAGGATGGTAATAGCATGAAGATTGTAATTTTGTTGTTTACAAAAACAGGTTGTACTTGTTTTAAATAATCACACATACTCTTTCTTGGTGGTAAATGATTATTAATTACTATTAAGTATTGATTATCAGGTTGAAATTGTATCGTAAAATTAAAACTTTTCACGTGAAGTCTCATATTGTACTCGGTATTAATCCAAAGTCCTTATTTTATCGACAGAATTGGCTCAAAATATAACGTCGAACATTTCTACAGATCTAATCCACTACGTAGACGAGGAAACGAAATACACCAGGCTCAATGAAGTAAGTTTGTTTTGTGATTCTATAAATAGGTTAATTTTCGCGAAGTATTATATTCCAATCGACTACTTAAACGGAATGATACACCGCTATTTCCACCAACAACATAGAACCAGCGGATTTGGTCATATCCGTGAATGGTGTAATATTCAGTGTGAACGAAATTTATACCTTCTGTTCATTATAAATGATGAAATAAATTAGTTCTTAATTAAATATTGACTGAGTAATTATTTCATTTAGTTTATTATAAATAATTAAATAAATTAGTTCTTAATTAAATATTAACCTGAGTAATTATTTCATTTAGTTTATTATAAATGATAAATAAATTAGTTCTTAATTAAATATTAACCCAGTAATTATTTCATTTAGTTTATTATAAATGAAATAAATTAGTTCTTAATTAACTATTAACTGAGTAATTATTTCATTAATTATTTAATTAATTGATTAATGCATTCATTCATTAATACATTCATTTATTCATTCTTTCATCCATTCATATATTCATTCAATCATTCATTTTTATATTCATTCATTCATTCATTCATTCATTCATTCATTCATACCCTAATTTTGTTGATGTTCTTTCATGCATCTATTAGATTTTATCTCCATTGTTCTTATCATAATATATAGTTACAGGGAAGTTTGCTTTTGGCTTCAAGCGTAGAGGTCCTGTTAGGAGCAACAGGCGCTGTCGGAATACTTCAAAGAGTAATTGGACCAATCACAATCTCCATTACAGTCTTCCTCTTGGGTTACTCCCTATATCCCGTGTCCATATATTACAGCAACAGCTATTGGCCAATTGCAATTATGTAAGTATATATGAAACTTATAATCACAACGTCATTGACATACATTTACATTTTGGTGTCAAAGCCACGATATATAGTAGGTAAAAATATTTGCAGTCTAGGTTAGCATAATTGACACCCAAAACGTGACATCAATCCATACCGCGCTTGGATCTATTCACCCACTGGAACTACTTGTAACTCTACGTAAACAATCATGGCTCTATGAAAAAAGCCTAGGACTACGTCGTTTTTCATGTTAATTAAAAAGTATCAAAAATAAATTTTATACAATATTGTTACAAAAACACTATTAAGAACAGACTGTGTTTTTCGTTTTATTTCAGTGCACTTTTTTTGTTTGCCAATCTGCACATTACAAATGAATTTTGAAAAAATGGGCTGTTCTATTTTTCGAACCCCATTTACGAAGTCAAATGTCAAATGCATATTGGCATTTTTATGCTAACTTCAGTTCAATTTTCAAAAATAATAAAAAAAAAAAAAATTATGTCGAGATTGTAAATATAAGCATTAAACTGTCTTTTTTGTGTCTATGGTCGATATAGATTGCAGAGCTTTGCTAACAATTGTGTCATATTGTGTTAACGAACAATATGACGTTTGTTTGCAAAGCTCTGGCATCTATATCTACCATGGACACACGCAAGACACGTTTATCCTTAAATAACTCATAATCGGAATTTCCCCGGGAACTTGTTATTGCATGAAACACAAAAAAAGTAAGTTATATAAGTAATTTAGCTCGATAGGTCGTAAATTATAGAAAAAACGGAAATATTCGATACTTACTGAATGTGGTTATTTTACAGGAGTGCCATCCTTGTGATGGTGTTTGGTATTTATCTGGCGCACATCAAAGTCACACTACCCAGATGTTTCAGGCGATCTAAGAAAAAGAGGGACACGGCGACCAATGGCTATTCCATATTCAATGTGTTTGCGGTAGTGTTAGATGCTATTTTTAATAATTCTATATTTTACATGATAAAATCAATTTTACATACTTTGCAGTCAGACGGTTATTTAGTCATATTTTTATCTTCTATCAATATAATTTAATGGTAAAATGAAATGATTTTAGGGCCTGGGGTCACAAAACGCTGTCAGTAGATGTAAAAATACGAAAATTAACAAAATAAACAATAATAACAAGCCTTAATTGTCGTCTTTTTTTTACTTTTCGCCCGTAACAGACGAAAATTAGAGTTTGTTAAAAGACAATATTAATAAACCCAAAAAGACGAGAATAAAAGTCGCTAATTTGCGTGCAATTATTTCGTCTTTTCGTGTATGATGTTTCGTTTTTTCGCCCCGAAAAGACAAAATCAAGGTTTGTTAAGTTCTTTTTTGAGGGGAGAAAATTTGAAATAACGAAACGGCACAAAGCAGCAACCATGAACACAGTATTACGTGCATTCTTTATAGCAATGTACCTCTGTTGATTCAATGATTTTTTTAGTTTAAATTGGCGCCTTATTTTAATTACAGATACCAATCAGTATCCTACTGACCTGGACTATGTGCTTTGTGTTAACACGCCTTGAAGTTTTCCCAGTAGATCCAACGGAAGCAGCGTATCGGGCGAGGACAGACACAAGGACCGGCCTTATAAGGTCGACACCCTGGTTTTATTGGCCATACCCCGGTAATACCAGCTTTATCTTTATCTATGGGGTTGGGGAGGCAAACTTGAACAGGAAACATAGTGTATTCTTTAACTAGCTTCCTTACTTAAACGTCTGGGCCAAGTAATATGAAAAGAGGAAGATCTGAATGAATTTTGATTACAACTGGAATTGTTTACATAGGGCAAATGTGACGAAATGTTATATAAAAATAAGATGTATGGTTCTCATTTCGGCCATAAAACAAGAGTTTAAGTCCTATGGGGAAAATAGTGTTTCTCTTTTAAATCACTACTTTTCCTGAACAACTTCATTGGTTTTAACTAATTCGGGTCGGAATAGTTTTGGTCTTAGGTAGCACACCACAGTAAGACAGCCTGACCATGGGCAATTTTTTGTTAAGCAAATAACTCCTGTATTATGAAATGCATCAAAAATGAAAAAAATAAATGTACACTATAATTGGTATATTCAGTATGAAGAAGTAAATACAGGCTTCACATTTATTAAAACAAAATTTAATAAATTGGTTCCGGATTTTAAATATCCGGATTTTCCGAACGTGTGTTTACACAGGAAATTTAGTTTTGCCTACAGCTAAAAAATGGAAGCCCACAGGAAAAGTAAGATAGCGGAAAAAACTTAATTTACAACATATGTCCAAACAAGATTAATTCTGTCTTTGGGATAGAGATGTTTAATTTTAAATAGGTTTCAGAAAAAAAATTGTGTAGAGAATTGTGCCATTTTGGGTCAAATATCATAATATTTTTCAATTTTTGAGAATTTTTTAAGCTGTTACCATGGTATTCACAACTCTAAAACTCATAGAAAATGTCAGTTTACTTATCCTTCAGAGCTCTATTAAAATTGCAAATGTTGTAGAGATTTCAAATATATATACTTTATTAGAGGTTATATGTAAGGATAACTGGCAATGTTAACATATCTAAAACATGTGCCATATTTTTCAGAATTTGGCATTTTTACTGTACACTGCTACCTTAGTAAATTCAATGCACATATGAAGAGTGTTGTTTTCAACGAGGTAGAAATAAGGAAAATATTATTTTTCAAATTTATCATCTTTAAAAATGGCATATTTGGTCAACATTTGGTTTGAACCATTGTAAACAACACAAAAGATAAGACAATATTTACAATATAATGTAACATTGATTGACGTCATGACTCCTCAGAGGAATCCTCAGACATCCTTGGTTCTTCTTATCTTTCGATGCCGACATTAGGTTTTTATATAGAATTGTTTAGGGTATGTTTTATGTATCAAACAGGCCAGTTTGGAGCACCAAAATTCAACATAGGACTTTTTATTGCATTCATTTCGGTGAGCATCGCTTCCGCCATGGAATCCATAGGGGATTATTTAGCTACTGGCAAAACGTGTGACGCACTTCCTGTTCCGGCACACGCAGTAAATCGTGGAATTTTGATTGAAGGATTAATGAGTGTACTTTCGGCAATCTTCGGTACAGGTCATGCCACCACGTCATATACGATAGGAGCTTCCATTGCGGCTCTTACAAAGGTAGGATTTGTTTTGCTGTTGATGTATTTTATATTCAAGTTAATACAGTTATGTTCAATATTACTATCATAACCAAATGCACTTTGCATGTATATCTTTTTAAACTTTACCTAATGGAAACACCTGGCTCTCTTTATCAATAAGGAACACTGGGTTTTCACCATGACTTAAGACACTTACGGGTATCAAGTAAAGCTAAACTATATCATTTTATTATCCTATCGAATGTAAGCATTCCGCGGAATCGAACTACCACTACATATTGATATTTGAATTTGAGCTCCATGAAGCTACAAAATGTAACTCTGAAATGCAAATTATTGTCTATGAAGACACATTTGATATATGTAACGACACAAATAAAATACCGCTTTATTCTACATAGGACTTATTGCTGTAAAGGTACATGTATTTGATGGAAAAAAATGGCACATATATCTAAACGTAAAATCTGAAAAGCTATTGATCATCATTGATCAGAAACATGTTCCTTGTCTTTAGGTAGGCAGTCGATATGCAGTATTTTTATCCGGGGTCATAGCAATCATTCTCGCAGTGTTTGTTAAGTTCGGAGCAGTTATGTCATCGATGCCTGATCCAATCATTGGCGGGATATCTTTAGTTTCCACGGGTAAGTTTTGCCATGTTCAATTATTACTTTATCTATTAATCATTACCGCGGTGGCGGAGTGGTAAAGGAGTCCTGGCACTTTATCACTTACCCTCCACCTCTGGGTTGCGAGTTCGAATCCCACACGGGGCAGTTGCCTGGTACTGACCGTAAGGCCGGTGGGTTTTCTCAGGGTACCCCGGCTTTCCTCCACCTCTAAAACATGGCACGTCCTTAAGTGACCCTGGCTGTCAATTGGACGTCAAACAGAGCAAACAGATAAACTCCAAAGGATACATAACAAAACGACAGATAAATAATATAAAGTAGACAACAGACAAAGTCATGTATGATATCTTTTTTTATATTGATTCTTATTGATTAGTCATATTAAAGCAAAATGCCAACGCAAATATTACTTACTGCGGAAACTAATTAAGGTATAAATATTCAAATATGATCTGACTGTGTGCTATTTACGTAAATGCCTCTCTTTAAGAGCCACACAATCTGGCCACTCCTACTTTCCTTCGGTAAATCACACTAAGAACCATCACCATACAGTTCCGTTCATGTACAATGGCTATTTTATAACGTCTTGCGATTTCAGCTTTTAATCATGTCCTTTACCTCGTCTCAGTCTCTTCTGTTTTCATGTTGATCATGTTTTTCAAAGCATCAGCTCCTTTTTAGTAAACTGTTTACTGTGACCATCCTTTAACATAGGCGTTCTTTATCAATATCATCACCAATACCATCTTTTTCAGATATGGTGATTGGACTATTAATATATGTTTTGTTTTCGGACAATAACTCAAGTTAAAGCGGCACAATCAGAATCCATCTTAAGGAACAGTTTCATTTAATATAATGTTTAGGATTTCTTTTGGGGTCAGAATGTTAATGCAATGAGAGATAAATATTGCTAAGAGAACCATTACTGACTTAGTCGAGATGGTGTATAACAAAGCCATCACTCTCTATTTATCTATTGTTTAGAGAACCATTACTAACTTAGTTGATATGATTGATAACAAAGCTATCACTTTCTTTTTATCTATTGTCAAGAGAACAATTACTGACTTAGTCGAAATGATGTACAAACATAGTTATTATTCTTTGTTTGTATATTTTATGCAAACATGCCACTATTTGTATGTCCATTGTTTGATGAATTTAGTTTCATATATATTAAACATGTTTTATGTGAGCCAGGAATCGTGATGGGATTAGGAATATCTTCTCTACAGACCGTAGACATGGCATCCTCTCGGAATATCTCGGTGGTCGGCATGTCGATTTTCGTACCTATAATTTGTTCCGAAACGCTTCACAGATATCCTGACATGATAAATACGGGTAGGTATACATCCGTGTCAATTCCCCAAGTTATATTTTATACTGACAGTCATTAACATAACCGATATTGTTCCTGTGTAAACTACCATAGTGTAAACTATCATAGTGTAAACTAACATAGTGTAAACTAACATAGTGTAAACTGTCATAGTGTAAACTATCATAGTGTAAACTGTCATAGTGTTAACTATTATAGTGTAAACTACCATAGTGTAAACTATCATATTGTTAACTGCCACAGTGTAAACTGTCATAGTGTAAAATATCATAGTGTAAACTGTCATAGTGTAAACTACCATAGTGTAAACTGTCATAGTGTAAACTACCATAGTGTAAACTACCATAGTGTAAACTGACATAGTGTAAACTGTCATAGTGTAAACTATCATAGTGTAAACTGTCATAGTGTTAACTATTATAGTGTAAACTACCATAGTGTAAAATATCATATTGTTAACTGCCACAGTGTAAACTGTCATAGTGTAAACTAACATAGTGTAAACTAACATAGTGTAAACTGTCATAGTGTAAACTATCATAGTGTAAACTGTCATAGTGTAAACTGTCATAGTGTAAACTATCATAGTGTAAACTGTCATAGTGTAAATTGTCTTAGTGTAAACTCGCATAGTGTAAACTATCATAGTGTAAATTTCTATAGTGTAAACTGTCATAGTGTAAACTGTCATAGTGTAAACTGTCATAGTGTAAACTACCATAGTGTAAACTATCATAGTGTAAACTATTATAGTGTAAACTACCATAGTGTAAACTGTCATAGTGTAAACTACCATAGTGTAAACTGTCATAGTGTAAACTGTCATAGTGTAAATTGTCATAGTGTAAACAGTCATAGTGTAAACTATCATAGTGTAAACTGTCATAGTGTAAATTGTCATAGTGTAAACTACCATAGTGTAAACTGTCATAGTTTAAACTACCATAGTGTAAACTACCATAGTGTAAACTGACATAGTGTAAACTGTCATAGTGTAAACTATCATAGTGTAAACTGTCATAGTGTAAACTACCATAGTGTAAACTGTCATAGTGTAAACTACCATAGTGTAAACTACCATAGTGTAAACTGACATAGTGTAAAATGTCATAGTGTAAACTATCATAGTGTAAACTGTCATAGTGTAAACTATCATAGTGTAAACTGTCATAGTGTAAACTGTCATAGTGTAAACTGACATAGTGTAAACTATCATAGTGTAAACTGTCATAGTGTAAACTGACATAGTGTAAACTACTATAGTGTAAACTACCATAGTGCAAACTACCATAGTGTAAACTACAATAGACTTTGCACCACCTGACTATCACTTTAGTTCATAGCCTTATACAGTGTTATACATTGATTTTAATTTCGTCATTTTAGGCTACTCTGAGGTCGACAAGGTGATAGAAATCGTAATCGGGTTCCCTATGATTTTAGGGACGTTTATTGCTCTTACGATGGACAATACAGTCAAAGGTAGGTAACTCATACTTATGCTTTGTTTACGTTATATCACAATCTCTTCTTTTCTTTACCTTTTTTATTCAATCTTAAAAAGGTGACCTCCAAACACAATTTATCTCCTAGAGTCGATCTCTGTTATACCGTAATGTATTATCCCAGCCGATTGTGGTTGTGTAACACGGCGGCGGTATAACAAGTGTTCAGGTCGAGTCATAATAGGACTACAATGAGTATATATGCATATTTATAATCGAGATGATGTAAACAAATAAGTTATTCTGAGATTATTGTTTGATGAATCATGTTTCAAAACGATTAAACATGTATACATATATGCATCTGAATAAATAGACTGCGTTTCACGCACATCGTTGATTTATATTATCTTAATTTGTTCATGACTATTAGTTATAACTTATGATCATAAATTATATCTGAAACAAAACTATTTTGTAAAATATCTAAAGAGCAGAGCAACGGTACCGCAACTAAAATAAAAAACCTCAGATGTGTCTATAAATATAACAGTGAAGAGTTCCACATTGATAAAAATGGCGGAATATAATCACGCTGAACAGTCTGTTATTGTATCGGGATACTCCAGCGATGATTGGATAAATGATTAGTAATAAATGATTATCTCTTTTGGGAATATTTCGGACTTTGGACTGCTTATACTTCAAATTTACAGTTTCTATCTAATGTAGTTTACTCTGACATATCCTAGTAACAAGTGAGTTGCTGTGTATACCCGGGGTAAGGCTCCCACTTACGGTGACACAATTGTTCAATAGCGTTATTTGAAAAGAGATGACGGATGGCGATGTACAGGGAATGGCGTTATAAACAGGGTTTATATATAGTGAGGGGAAATGTGGGGCGGTATACCGGGGGACGACTGGATCTTTCATCCGACATTGGTTCAAAACAAATCATCTTTTAATATAGTGTTGTAGAACCATATTCGGGGGTGATCTGGGAAGAACATCATATATTAAAGTTGTTACCACCTCAATATTTCATAGGGGAATCTTGAAAATTAAAGAAAATATAATTGCTCAGGTAGTGTAGCGCAATCTGTAATGCATCTAACATTTATAACACATTTTTATTACTAGAACAGATAATGTGTCACATAAGAAGTATATTCATTTCTGTAATAGTTGAGTCAGAAGAATACAACCTTTAAGTAGCAGGCCTAAGATTCCCTTCGCCACTACTTTCGTATGCTACGATCGCAATTCGATTGGGAACAAATATTGCGTATATAACCATACTGCCAGTTAGTCTCGAGATTATTGCGTGTACCAGTGAAAGCATTACCTAATCATATATTTTCATTACAGTATTACCATTGAAATATCGAATATTATTCATTCTATAAAGTTAAATTGTTCACAAGTAAAAAATTTCACCTTTTTTTTTTTTTTTTTTAGATATTTTTAACATGTGTCCATATCGATAGCATATCTGACAATCGCTTAACCTATTTATTTTCAAATCACTCGTAACTTTTTCGGCCACACCCATTAAGACTAACAATGTATACAGCATAACGAACAATGCCTTCAGTAATTCGGGGTGATATTTTGATATGAATAAAAATATTATTCTCGCGTGTGAAAAAATATGTCATTACTGAAGTTACTGTTAGATATTTAGTTGATTACAATTTCAACAATGCATATGCAATAGAAAGAAAAATAACTCGCATACTTTCAATCAAAATCATCATTTGTTTACAAATATTTTTATAATGCATGACGCTGTCAAAGTTTCACTAATGAAAAAAATCACATTTTCTGATTTGACAAATCAAATCTTACAAACGTCAATGGGACAACTTTAATGCTGCCCCGTTAGATTTTGTTATCACATGTAATTAACAGAATATCTAACAGTGCCTTCAGTAATACCAAATATATTTCACACGTGTCGATAACATTTTGATACATATCAGAATATTACCCCCCCTCATGATATATATTTGATATTGTCGAAGGGACTGTTAGATATCCTCTACATATTGTTAGTCTTATTTAGTAGAGATTTGTAAATACATCGATATGAACAACCTCAGAAAAGTTATTTTTGGAGATATATAAGTAAATAGAGATATACGAATTTCAACGTGGCGTATATGGTCACGCGACACTTTGGGATGTTAAAATCAACAGATATTACCACCGAACAATAATACATGTGCAATAGAAACATAAAAAAAAAAAAAAAAAAAATACTTTCTATCATTATAAGTATTTGTTAACAAATAATTTTATTTTTCTATATTGGATGACACTGTCAAAGTATACTGGAATCATAATGTCTATGAATCTATCCAATAGGTACGCGGCATTCTAGAGGTCTGTTAATAGTGACGAGAGACGTCGCCATCGATGTAGATGAAAACGAGGTCAACTCCTCATGTACCGGAAATGACGTAACAAGAAACCATTTGTATGATATACCATATTTGGACATCTTTTGTAAACGCAGATGCAATGCATTTCGACGCCTTCCATTTATTCAGAACTGAGTTCCCTTTGATAAATAGCAATAGTAAGTAACAGAGTATACAAGGCTGTTGATTGACACCTAGCTACATTATCTACGATCTACACAGATTGAGTGAAGCAAGGCGAGTATGGTGGTCATGAGTTCCAATACTGGCGATCATGAGAGAACATCATTATATATTGCTATTAAAACATACACAAAATAGTACCCCAACATAATATTATTATTATATCGTATTATCACCAAGGAAAGAAAACCGACAGAAAGATGCATATTGAATAAAATGTTATATGATTTCTTGTTATTTTGTTATAGATGTAGCAGATTTGAAATTTCTAAAATAACAATTATAACAAAGCACTCAAAATACGATCGGTCGTTTCAAAGCGCTCAAAAAAAAAAAAAAATGTCAACAAAACATAATAAGTATGCTAACCCGTGGATTATGTATCTGAAAAAAAAATGCTAAAACAACGAAATGATAGCAAACTGTTTGCCAAATGATATGCTTGGTCATGAATTGTTATTTATATATTGCATATGTGAACATATAGTTTCTAGTGTACAATTCTTCATTGTTTTTTTTGTTCTGATCAGTGTAGCCATAATGCGTTTACAGAGTTGGAATATACGTGGTGTTATGTATGGAACGCATTATTTATGTAAATCTCTTAATAAATCTGATATTAGCTTTATAGCAGAGCATTGGTTAATGCTCGAACAATTAAATTTCCTTAATAGTATTGACAATAACTTCAAACATATTGGAAGGTCTGATGAGAGACTAGCGACAGAACCTGAAAATAGGAAAGGTCGTCGGTTTGGAGGTGCTGCTATGTTATGGCGTAAAACTCCTAAAGTCACGCCCTTACTACAAGATGGTAACGATAGAATACTAGGGGTATATGTAGATGTTGGAAATATGCCTTATTATATAATAGGTATCCTTATGCCGTCCACTAACTTACCGTTAAATAATTACAAAGATACCATGCAGTGTTTATGTGACATGCATGATTAATATGTAGAGAGTGGAACAGCTATAGTTATGGGCAAATTTAATACCCACTTATCCAAAGAGTTTGGTAGTAAGAACAGTGTTGAAGCTAACGAGAGAGGACGAATTCTCCAACAGTTTATACAAGATCGGTATTTAGTATCGCTTATTCGCAAAACTGGTAAAATGGACCTAATTACATCTCGGGTGATGACGGTAGGGTGTCTATGATTGATCATATATTGATGCTATCTTCTAAACTTGATCTTGTCGAATCTTGTTGTATATGTGATGATCATTTTCTTAACGTATCCGATCATCGACCCATACAACTTACGTTGCACGTTATACGTAGTAAGTGTCGACCTATTACTCCTACTTACTCTGTTAACTGGAAGAATGTCACAGAGTTAGATATAAGTAACTATAAACAAGCAATTGACACAATGATTAAAAATAATTGTTCATGGTCTAATAACGTAGGAACCATAGTTGATTTGCTTTCCACTGCAGCGAAAAGGACACTACCAGTAAAAATATTCAAGCATTACTTAAAACCGTATTGGAACTGTCGTCAGGTCAAATTATTGCATGCTGGGATGAGAAATCTCAGGTTACGATGGATTAGTAAAGGTCGGCCGAGAGGTGATCAATCTCAGGTTACTATGGATAAGTGAAGGTCGGCCGAGAGATGATCAATCTCAGGTTACGATGGATAAGTGAAGGTCGGCCGAGAGATGATCAATTTCAGGTTACTATGGATTAGTAAAGGTCGGCCGAGAGATGATCAATCTCAGGTTACTATGGATAAGTGAAGGTCGGCCGAGAGGTTTTGAGTTCAAATCATATTCGCATTACACATTGGCGAAGAAAAACTTTCGCAATGAATTGAATATAGCTCGCGATGAATACGAGCGTAAACAGTTCGAAGAATTGGAGTCATTGGCAGAAATATACATTGGAACCTTTTATCAAGCCGTTCGAAGAAAGAAATCTATAGGGAAAAAGTCATGTTAATGAAAACTTTAAGATTTATATTGGAAATGGCGTAAGTAACATGGGAACTGAAAGTTTTAATAATTTGGATGGCATATGTGATCGTCTTTTAACTTTACCTGAAGTAAAACGTGCTATTTCTTAAATGAGCTGAGGTTAGACAGGGGGGCATGATGGGTAAGCATTAGAGCATATAAAATATGCCAGTAGCAAAATGATGGAAACAAATGTATGTATGTTTAATAGCGTCAATGAAAACGAAAGCTATCAAGAACACTTTAAATATGTTATTGTCGTTACATTATACATTATATAAGGGTGGAAACCGAGATAGACTATTAATGGATAATTACAGAGATATAACATTAACACCCGTGTTACAGAAAATCTTAGAAAAAGTTTCATTCTTCAGATTAACTCTTTCAGTACCGTTGTCGACTATAATCGACATAAAAATGTGCTCCCTCTTCCCAGTTGTCGACTATAGTCGACAGACTAAGTTGACGTTATTAAAGTGTTGATTTGTTGACAGCATCAACCGATAAATACAATTACCAAATGCAATGCTATATAAAATGTGTTTAAAGCTTTTGAAACTAACACTTTGGTTGATAAATAAGTTTTTATTTCGTTTGTTTTACGTGTTTTTTCGGTAGAGTCATAGTTGATATTTTCTCATTATGTTCTTAATGTAAACAATATGGCTGTTTGCTACATTTGCATTTTAGAAATCAGAGTCTAGGACGTTTCAGGGTGATACATTCTGATCTAGATCTTATTTTGTAAAATATTTCTTAATCATGTACAAAGATTACACTAACCTTTCTGTTTCTATATGAAAATAACAACACACCAAAAATGCACATGTAGTCTGCCATTTTGTTAAGACTTCCGGGGGCGAGCCTAATAACTACTTCCGGTACGGAATCCGGAAAGAACACAAAGTACGGAAAGAGTTAACTGAGAAATGATATTACAGAGATGATACGATGGTATTAGTTTCCCGCATAAATTGCAGCAAGAGTTTAGGTATGTGGTAGTATAACAGCTGCTTTCATTGTTAGAGAATTTATCTCTTTCTATATTGAGAGAAAATCCAAAGTTTATGGAGCTTTTCTTGATAATAAAAAGGCGTTCAACACTGTATGGATTAAAGGATTGCTATATAAAGTGTATAGATTAGGATTTATTGGAAAATTCTTGAGGATCTTTTATGATTCATTTGTTAATATTAAAGCACCAGTGCTCTTTGATGTCAAACTAAGTCCTATGTACTCCATAGATCAAGTTGTCGGTCAAGGCCGATTTCTCTCTGCTTGGTGCTTTCTCGTTATGATTGACGATGTAGCAAATGAATTAGATAGACTAGGTAATGGTCTATTAATTAAAGATATTCGTGTACCATTTGTATTCCTAGCTCCCTACAGCCTAGTATTGTCAGCATCAATAGGACTTCCTCAACGTGATATTGTGTACACGTATTCTACTCATTGGCGTCACAACTATAACTCTGTTAGGGGTCGTTCGTAATATTTCAGTTCAAACGTCAATGTCCACTAATACAAAATGATGTTTTATCAAAATGTAAAATTGGTTCTGATCACAATCTAATAGCCTCACAGAAAACGTAGGCTGAGATCATGTTTACCAGTAACTTACATCCAAGTAGTAGTATTAGTGATGCTTGTGTAAAAGGAAGAACTATTTTAAACTCACTTCTATGTATCGGAATTCACACTAATGGCTTTGATCCCTGTATCAACTTTTAATATTGTTAAAAGTATTGTTTATTCATGTATGTTGTATGGTTGAGAGCTTTGGAACTCTAACACCAAGAAAGCTGTAGAAGAATTAGAACGTACACATAGGTACGCATGTAGACGCTGTATTGGTCTCCCCAAAACTTCCTCGTCAGCAGTAACTGTAACAAAATGGACTTAGAATATGTATAAGTTTAATACATCATTTAAAATAGTAATTATCAGAGAGAGCAGGTCAGAAGTCATGCAATACTCGACTAAGGAAAACAACACCGATGATTGACAGGTTGTGTGTAGAATTTGATACATAGCTCAGGGGTGTAGGCCGCGTGGTTTCCTGAGTGATAGAACAGGAAAAGGATCACTCCAATCTTAGATGGTATTGCTATAGTCAGGATAAGCGATGACAATAGTAGATAGATTACTTGGAGGGGGAGCTAGGATAAGGTACACATGTTTTCGCACATGCAATGTTAATTATATGCAGAGAGGCGGGGTGGAAGGAACGTTGCTAAACTTAAGTACACGGGAGATTAGATATAGAGGGAGAAAGCAAAAGGTGTAAGAGGAGAACAAAAGGAGAACACTGAAAGAGAGGGAGCTCCCCCGGACGGGGAAGGGAGAACTACCTTGGGGAGAGCACGAACGGGAGAGGGAGAAGCACGAACGGGAGAGGGAGAAGAAAGGACACGCGGAGGTGAGGGTGAGAGCAAACCAAGGACATATATGTGATAAACTTTATAACCCAATAGACACAACGTGAAGTACAAATAAAATTAACTATTGTAAACCATATGGTGTTTTGTTACATAACAGTCCAATGCTTAGGATCGTTTGAAATGTCGGGTGAAGTGGAGAGACGGAAATGATTGTTTTTGAATAAATTGTGCTTAGATGGTGTTAAGTTCTTGTGGCAAACTATTTTTATAACTAGGCTTTGTCAGTTGATGTACAGTAGCTCATTAACAATTGTAACAGGATTCCTCCCTGATATATATATCCTAATGGTTAAAATTAATATAGAATCGTTTATTCATGACTATGTCCTGAATATATTCGTACCTCAAAGAACGTGCTGGATGCATTTCATAACTAGATTTTCGTATGATTTTTATTATTAGGATGGAGAGCTAATATTAATACAAGACTTGAATTAAAGAGGTACGCTGATATCCACAGCGAGCCAGGAATAAACTCTATATTACGTTTGAGCACTAACGAAGTTCGAAACCTACGTAGGACAGTTGTCAGTTACTGACCGTAGACGGTGGTTTTCTCTGGATACTCCGGCTTTCATCCGCCTAAAACAGGCACGTCCTTAAATAACCATGGCTGTTAATAGGACGCTAAATAAAGCAAACCTAACTAAACCAAACAAAACCTTATATCTGTCTTTCTGTATATGTCGTTGTCTTTCTATATATCTATAAAATGAAAATCAAATTAATCATTAGTTTCTGGCATGACATTGCTTTAATGAATATCTTAATTTGAATTGACAAATTGGAATAACTTCAGGTCATTGGTCGCCATTGATAACGTCATTGTTATTATAAAGTAATAGCGTTTCGATTTTGATATGCAGTTTTATTAGTTACACAAATACGCAAAGAGCTTGTATTAACCATGTCGGTGGGATATACAATATCGAACATGAAATCAAGGACACTGCAGACTCTTTGATATCGGCCGGTCATATTGATAGTTAATTACAAAGTAACCAACACCACATCACAATCGATACAATATAAATAAAAAGGGCTCTAGAGTATATTCACAAAAATTACCCATGATTAAACTTCAACATGACCGAGTAATCTTGAATCCAGGCCGGTTATGACATTTTATGTTGTTTGTACACAGATATCCATGTACTAATTTATTCTGCGGGTTTTGCAATACCTGCAGAATAATAATTTTCTGAAGGCTTTTCTGAACTCAGGATTAAACACGGTATATATAATGGGATTAAGAAGACAGTTTAGATAGCCAAGCCAAAGAACGAAATTCTGAACAGATTCCGGAACATTGACCTTGCTGTTAATCAATGGTGATATCAAAGCAACGATGAAAAATGGTAGCCAACATATGATGAATGTCCCCGTGATGATTCCGAGAGTTCGTGCAGCTCGTCTCTCCCTCTTCGATTCATGCCTTTTTTTCTCTTCGGATAAGTTTAGAACGTTACCACGACGGACTGAACATATTGTTGAGTTATTTTCTAAATTGTCATCGTTTCCAATAGTAAATATTTGCATACTCTCTTTATCCACCGAATTAGCTCCTCTCCTCACATGCAGTGGGGAGTGGTTTATGGTTTGAGGTTTGTTTTCGTCATCAATTTTAGAGATTTGTTTATTTTTGATTTCCAGTGTTGTTGCTGATTTTCTTGATGATTTACTACTCGATACGAAACTAGAGTTGCTAAAACTAATACAGCGACCGTCAATACTGGCACGGGAATGAATGGTATCAATAACGTGATCAGAGAAACTAGTGTCAGAACAGTCGGCACTCTCCCGATGATTGTAGAAACCAGAACAAGAAAAGCTCGAGTTTTCACGACGATCATTCATGCAAGCGCAACGCCTTTCAGTACTTCGAGGATTGCCAAGCTTAGATGAAGAACAGACAATTTGATCTTCGTAATCGGTGATGTTTTCACTGGTATCTGGCTGATGAACGTCAATGTTTTCACGATTACCATCAACACTAGAATGGCAGTCTGTATATCCACTGTCTGTATCACAACTATCGATACTGCATGGCGATCTTAGACTGTTAGATTTTATCGAAGACGAGGGGATTTTAGAACTGTCTAGACTTGTCCGTGAAAGGCATCTCCGGTTATGAACTTGTGATAAGTCAGAATTTGGAAGATTGGAACGATTTACGTGGACACATGAGCTGACCGTTTCACAAGCACTTGAGTGGGATCGGGAGCTTTCGAAACTTTCATGAGAGCGACCAAAATGATATCGAAAATTGGCGAAACTCGTCCGATGTCGTCTTTTACTGGACTTTCGGAACTCGGGTGCACTACTTCTACGAATTTGTTTATCCTCCTTTATAAGAAGTTTTTTGAAATATGTTTTTCTGATGCTCGATTTAGCAATTTTATAGATATTATAGTAAATGGTAACCATAGCAAAAGCTGGAATGTAAAAAGCAAATATTGTTGAAAATAATGTATAAACGACACTTTGGTCAATCAAACATTGACCTGTGATGCTGGGGTCATATTTAGGGTCAAAAACTCCAACCACAAGTGGGATGGCTATCACCAGACCCACACTCCAGCAAATACCTACCATAACAAAAATCTTACGAGTAGATCTTCTACATCGATAATTGATATTAGTCACTGATCGGTATCGGTCGACAGCGATCACCAGCAGGTGGAATATGGACACGGTACAAAGACTGACATCAAGGATTATCCACACGTGACAGACGAACGGAATAAGAACAATGTTGTGGCTTATCACATTAATGAGACTTAATGGCATAACAAGGACCGATACTAGAAGGTCGGTAACTGCTAGGGACAGTGTCAAATAGTTGGTCGGAGTTTGAAGCCGACGCTCAAGTCGAACGGACGTAATAACAAATATGTTTCCAATAAACGTCATAATAGTCATCATAAGAACGACCGAGAGAAACACAATCTTCCATTCTGAGAATATCCGGTTACCGGAAATGTCCGATGATGGTACGGGTGTATCTCCAGAAATGTTCAGCATGATACACGTTGAGTTGGGCAAATAATGGCACACTCCTGATTAATTGAGAACGTTCCAGATGTCCATCACTTTCCGAAATCGCATCAAATAAGTCTGTATGATCGGTTTGGCCTGTGAATAAATTGGTTGACCTCCTTGTGTAAACCAGCCATAATAGAAAACCAATCCAGGGAGGTGCTCTAGCCGCTCTATATATGCTATTTGTGGAACCTTTGGAGACGTTTGGGAAAATGGCCCCTGGATAGTTGCCTAATTTCCAATTCTAGGAAATCGGAAACCTGACCATAAATCGTCTGTATGTTTGGTCTCCTTGTAGCGGCATAGTAATGAATGATATTCTTGACTTGATTCTTACACTTCGTTGTTTTCGACCAGGTAACTATCGTCTTTCTGAACCTTTGAGCAACGCTGCACCTGGAATTTTGAAAAACAAAATTCAAACTGATTTTTTTAAACCGCACAGCAGTAAAACATCATATTGTGACTGAATCGGGCAAAGAGATGTGATGCAGGTATTCTGATGCATTGCCAGTAATTGTGTATTAACATCCGAGAATTTCTTTTACGTTCGGTAAGCTCCTTAAGTTGTGTACATTGTTGGTACTTTTGAATACTATTGAATCGAATTTTGGGCGTTACAAACTGTGTCTCCGATATAGCGGAAACCATATGTTTTGACACATCATTTCTTATTACGAGCTCGTAGATTGCTATAGACTTTGTTTATGTCAGATAATATTTAATTGTGATTAAGGTGAGTTGAGTGGTAGGATATCCATCATGTAATTACATTGTTTTGTGAGTTTTATATATTGCATGTCTTATTGAAATCGTAACTGGTGTAGATTAGTATTCGAATATCAAGTAGCACATTAGTTATGGTCTAGTTATGCAAAGAGTTATCACCATACTCATATATTAAATTTTTAATATTTTTTTCATTACTACAGTATTTACAATTCGACAGAAAACTGATACTGGTATAAATGTTAAAGTGTATAACAAATTCTCACCTATCTTTTCACAGAATGCTCTCCACCATCTTCTCCAAACATTATGACATGGCGTTATGAATAGCATCCCTCTACAACCACATCTTGATTTGATGATTATGACACACAACTTGACTCAGAACGTAGTGAAACCAAAATACAATGTAATAACACTGTTACATCATACAGATGCAGTTGATTAAAACACGCATGATTAATTTACTTGATCCGCTCTATATCCCAACAGCTGTTTAAACATTACTATACAACAGCAGAATGTGCGTTGAATTATGTTTTATTTAAAATAAATAAACCCGATACAATTTTGTTTTCGTTCACACTGTCATCGAGTTTGACATTTCGAATACCACAATCATAAACATAGTCCTACTATGTAACGAGTTATTTACTGATTTAAATAGTGGCTATTTTAAATGTGAGACTATGTGATACCATGCTTTCAGTTTCTGATTGTGGAACAGACACTTTATACGGCAAGGCCGGTATGGTTGATGACCTCACTGTTTTTTGTGTGTCAATGTTTAAATAAAAAAATAAAGAGAGAGAAAAAAAAAAAAACACTTTTCATCTACTTTGCATTAAAACTGGAGGATCTCGACCCCAAGTCAAATATAACATGTTGACAAACATGAGTCTCGTATTTTGCAGTTTATTTATCGTCCTCAAAGGATTGAGACGATAATATCTCACTCATTATGGTTGACATTTTTTTCTGAAATAGTGCTATCGTTTTGTCATTACGCCATCTTTAGCTAGAAATTTTGACCGGTGGGAGCGAGACCTTTACCAAACGCTCATATTTCGGAAACATGTTGCCTTTTTTCAGTACCTTTTGGTATACTTGCATATAAATAAATTATTTATCATTTGTCCTGTGCTGTTAAACACGTTATACTATCGATGTAAAAGACAATATAGAAGATTATACATGTGTTGTGTTCAGCAGTACCTTTATTTAATACATATTTCGCATATTGCTCTTCAGTTTATTTGAGGCAAGACCTTTGCACGGACATTTGACCTTATGTAAAGTTTGCTATAATATTCATTAAAACTGTTATCATCATCAATGTGAATGTAGAGGATCGTGCAACATCTCACAGGATATTAGCTAGCACCACTCAGAGTGAGACAGGAGAGCCAAAGTGTCCATCTAGGGCTGGTCAAAATGCCTAGGGCGTATGAGGAAACCGATAACATGTAAAAGGTAAAAAGAATGGGTAAGATTTGGATTAGAAGGCGATAATGACCCTTAGTTCAATAGATTTGATATGTTTGCATGGCTTAATTTACAAATGACATTTATAACATGCGTTAAGTCTGAACAGTAACGCAGTTTTGATATGTAAATTGTGTAAATGCATTACCTAATTCACTTCAAGAATAACATTTTGAGAAAAATAGTCGAAACCCATTGTCTCGAACTAAATAGGATCAGGAAAAAAAGTATCCCAAGTTATTTAATGTAACAAATGCTATCCTATCTGTCTCGAGTGAAGCCAGTATTTGCATTATCTGACTCCGAGATAAAGAAAATTGACAGAAAAAAGTCTAATATTAAAATTCGTATGTCGTATTTAACATACACACCGCACATACCCCATGTCAGTAATATTCAATATGAAACAAATGGGCATTGTTTTAGCCTCAGATACAAGGTAATTAAGATATGTAATGCATTAGAAACAACCAAGTCACTTGCCTTATTTGTATGAATGTTACATAACCTTATCAAACAGGTAGCCAGCAATTAGAGTCGCAGACATCTGTTTAAGATATTTTAACTGCTCCTCCTACTTGTATTGTCTGTCATTGAGCTAAAGCCTCGGGGTTGTGTGTAGTTTGTTCTCGTAATAAAGGGCCGCGGTGACCAAGTGGTTAAGGTGTCCCGACACTTTATTACTAGCCCTCCACCTCTGGGTTGTAAGTTCGAAACCTACGTGGGGCAGTTGCCAAGTACTGACTGTAGGCCGGTGGTTTTTCTCCGGGTACTCCGGCTTTCCTCCACCTCCAAAACCTGGCATGTCCTTAAATGACCCTGGCTGTTAATAGGACGTTAAACAAAAACAAACCAAACCAAAGTTCCCGTAATGACACAATATCTGTAGTTGTTTAATCATAAAAGCATCGTCTCTTTCTAAATTGTACAGCGAGGCGATGAACAGTTCGATTAATACTATAGGTAGCATATGTAATATAAGTCTTTACGCGACATTGCACCGAACCTTGATTCATATTCTTGTGTTCAGACATGGTGAGTGTACGCATCCCTGTTAAAGTTGTTCCTCATCCTGTTATATTCAATAGTACATTCATATAAAATATACATTGTTGTACTTTGTTGCAACTTCAACATTCCAATGATGTCACATTGTTTACAGATTCCGCGCAGCATCTGCACTGTCTGACATGAAGAATGCATTTTGTAATTGATAGTGTTTTTGTTAATTTTCGATGCCTGAATGTATGAGATATAATACAGCGGCGTAAAATGATACAGCTATGAATAGAGTTTTACGACAAATGACAAGTTACACATAAGAATCATACCTTCACTCTGTCACCGCATTCGTGAAAAAAAGACATTATCCACTGTCATGGAAACGATGGAGTCCGTGGTGTTAACACAATATTTCATTAACAAACTTGTACGTATAACTGGAAATGTTTTTCATAATACAGTATGTTTAAAAATCATCTGCGAATTATAGATTTAATTAATTTGTATTCGTACAGTGATCTTTGTTCCTGTCTACGACGCCTTTCGACACTAAAAAACACTAAAGTGTTCCTATAATATGATCTAAACATTCACATCGAGTGTAACCTTGTATCCAACATGGACTATATTAAATGAGACTTTTTTTTATAATAAATCCTTTATAGTGGGCAGAGTGTCAGAAGCGAATTTGGGATTCAGTTATTTTTGTTAAATTGATATTTCTTTCTTTTGACATTTTGACGTCGGGATCAATATAACATATCCGCTGCAGAAGCAGGTTGCGGATTCAGTAACATATAAGTGTTATGTTTGATTGAAAATTTGAAAAACGAACCCCCTGTCAACTGCGGGATGGGGATTCAGTTCTTTGTGTTAATTGATATTTCGTATGATTGACATTTGACGTTGGGATTCAAATAATGCATCCGCTGGCAACAGCGGAATGGGAATTACACTTTTTATGTTTGATTCGTATTTATCTTATAAAACATGATAGGGGATTCAAATAGTGCATCCGCTGGCAACAGCGGGTTAAGATTCAGTTTATTATGTTTACTTTTTAATTCGTCATCTGATGGCCACTTCCTTCGTACTTTCGTCTCTGTACACCAAAAGAACACTTTCGTTATTTAAAATCCGAAATCCACTACTTGTACGGGGTTCCTTATTCAAATCCCCAATCCGCTGCTGGATTCATTATTCGAGTTTCCTATCGTGTTTTATGAGAAATATAATAATTGAACATAAGATGATAAATCCCCTATCCTCTCTAGTGGCGGCTGATTCATTATTCGAATCTACTATCGTATTTTATAAGAAAAATACGACTTAAACATAACGAACTGATTCCCCAAATAATATATATTAAGAAAAATACAAATACCTAGCATTTTAGAAAAAGTTCTAAGGGTTTTAATGTTGTTGTATTTACCAGTCACGTGGTGTAGTTAAATGTACAAGTGGCCTAAAAATGCAGGCGTTATACAAAAGAAAATATGTACTTTCATTTTAGATGCCTATTCAGCAAGCACGATGTTGTGAACATTGAAATGCAGACAAGGACAACTTGTTTTGTATTGAACGTTCCTATGTAATGTAGGAACACTTAAACACTCTTGTGTATCGTTAAAACAAAGCGATCGAAAGAACATTGCTCAGCGCCGGAAATAAAACGTCCCATAAACGACATTTAGAAACACGAAAAACGGTGTTCAACAACACGTTATATTGGGTGTTTCAAGTCAAATCGTATCATCTGTAACCTCCTGTTGATCTGTTAGAGAAGGTTCAGTAAATTCGCTTGTTTTATTGTACGTATACCCATAATCAGATACAATGTATTTAGATAACACCACAGTAGCTATGTACGCGAGGAACAATAATGTACTCTCCCCAAGTAACAGTAACACAAACCAAATGTCGGTCAAGTTTTCCATCATATTTCCCATAATAACAGGATTAACTGAAGTCAACGCGGTTATCACAAAGAAAACTACGCCCGCTATTTTGCCAGTTACTGGGGCAACAACCTCCTCGATCCAGGAAAACACACTCGGCAAAATGGCCGACTTTCCAAATCCAAATCCAAGGGCGGCAAAACACACTCCAATGTTTGATAAATGGATTGAGCTGAAGTAAAAGCCGACAAAAGACAGCAATGTAACGAAAGAATGGATACCTTTTTTACAAAAATAAGCAAGGTAAGACACCAAACATTCAGTTTTATATAATCTAATAAATAATATTTGATAAAGTAAACTGATGTAACACCTGTAACCGAGTCGGAAAATATTTTCTGCCGAATAGAGGATTCCATAAATAACAATACTGAAAATTTTCCGATGGGGTGTAATGTCGACATATTGCTGATAAATAACGAATCAGAATGGATCCCACAGGAAGACATGTATCATTTTTAATTATTGAAAAATCCTCGGGAAAATAGAATAAAATGGATGGGCCGTGATTTAAATCTATATTCTGACTCATTTGTTATATAGAACGTATTTTTTTATGTAAAACCTATTGTAGCTTGTTTGCAAAAGTTGTTTCCTTTGGTCTGTTTTCGCCCGTTGAATTGTGTAAACGATCAATGTATTTAACATATAACAATATAAAATACAAAACAATGCAAAATTATCACTGTCCCCTTGTTTGTATCAAATATGATCCGAGTACTTACGTCTTCAGCGTTATTTTAGCACATGTAAATATGAAACTTTGCTGCTGTTTTAATATATTGAGGATTGTTAAAACAAAAATGCAAGTTCTTAGTGGGTACAATACATATTCATTACAATGATTATAATTATAATGAATATGCAGGGATATGAGACTTTCATTAATCTTTTTTATCAAATGCTAAATATTGATTTAATTTTATTTAGGGCAAATACAGAAGCAGCAGCAGGACTATACATACGGAATAGCGGAGACCATGGACAACCCCAGGAATATTACTATTACTGTGGTTGGCCATAAAGGTGTCGGCAAGTCGTGTTTAGTTAAACAAATCAAACAAGAAGCTATACCGAAAGAGGGACCGGGGTCGACGGATAATGCCGACTTTTACGTAAATTATTTAGCATACAACACTCACACCGGATTTCGTAAAAAGCTGGACGAAAATGGCGAAATAGCGGCTAGTCGTCCGCGACTGAAACAGATAGTTGACAAACATCAGAAAGACAAGACTTCTACTAAAGGGACTGTTAATGAATCAGAGCATGGTACCGAAGATAAAAAAAGACCATCGACTCTGGCGGCCTCCGTAGGCCCTCTTCAGCCAACTGCGTCGGCAGTAACAAAAAAGACGGGTAATGTATGGTACACTTTCGGGATGCATGGTATTTATTAGGATTTATTAGGAAACATTATGGACGCAGGCTGAAAGCCTCTATATCCATATCCAGTAAATTACAAAGAAATAATAATTAAATAATATCAGTCCGGTGCAATGTACATGTAGCATTTGGAGATTAGTGTTCTTTATATATAAACCGGTTATTTTTCCAATAATTGTCCAACAGGATTTCAAACTGATAAACAGTTTCTACATTTATGACATGTTGGGGAAGACTGTTCCAGAGATCAACAATTCGATAGCTAAAGAAGTGTTTCTTTGCATCCCGTCGACATCGTTTTTGAAAATTGTGTGGGAGTGACCTCTAGTTCTGTTGTTATTGTCCATTTGGAAAAGTTTTTCGTTACTCGACTATCGTACATATTGTTCATTATTTTAAAAACATTGATGACATCTCCTCTAGTTCTCCGTTGTGAAAGTGTTTGAAGATTTAATCTTTCCAAACGTTCCGAATACGATAGCGTTTTTAAGTTCTGGGATGAGTTTAGTTGCCCTCCTCTGCACATTTCCAATCAGATCAATATCGTTAATTCTGAAAGGGTTCCAGACGCTCGCAGCATATTCAAGATGGGGCCTTACTAGTGCTTTAAATAGTAATGTAAACATTGATTCATCTAAATACACAAATGATCTCCGTATCAATCCAACTATGCTATTTGCTATTGTTATTGTTATAATAAGTTATGTAAAGTATTTACAGCCTGATGTAGTGTGGTTAGTTAGTATAATAACTGCGTAGGTTGATGCTCTAGACAGCATATTATAAACTATATAATTTACAAATTAATTAGTGTCTATTATGATATATAAACTAAAAGCGATGTCAATAGTAATGTCAGCTATGTAGTCCGGTGCTGCTTATAAAAAGTACTTGTCAAGTTAGTGTTAATTTGTGGAACTGAAAAGAAACCTCTCAAACGTACCTGACGGACTCATTTTATTATATATTACTATGAATAGCACACAAACTGGTTTATGGAAACACTGAAGCATACTGCTATTACGACGTAACGAATAAGCATTATCATAATTTGATTTTGAATTGCTGTATTATCATTATGACTAATGATACAGAGGGTTTAGAGAGGGTTTACGACAATAGGTAGCGATGTGATTGCTTCAGAAGTTTCGGTCGGCATAGGCATATTCGATAAAGCATCGTATGTAGGTAAACACAGTTCGAGATATAGGGTCAGTGATTCGATGGCTATGACATAAGTTTACGCCTTTCGAGTTTGCGTCTTCCGTCTTACCTCTTATTATGAATAAATTGTCGGCAATTGTTGTATACTTACTTGTCAATGCGCTGAACTATGTAATCATCACACGTTTATTAAAAAAAAAAAAAAAAAAAAAAAACACGTAGTCTAAAGTTAATAGTACTATGTAGTTCGTGTCTTCAACTGCCATTACCAAAAGGCAGACACCCCGTATGTTCAACGGTGAGAGACAACATCTACTATAACATTGACTTCAAAACAACTACAACTTTTCAGTTTATGATTAAATAGTCAAGGCATGCAGTTAATACCCCAGTATGATAAACATTGTATTGTGGTTGTGGGAACATCGCCGGACCTGTAAAATCATGACTAGAAATGTTCTATATGTATTCATTCTGAAACGAATTTTAATGAATGTCATTTATTTCATTCAGAAATGATGGGTAAGCAAATTATCGGACTGTTTCCAACAATTTCCGGGCGGCACATTTTGTGTCATAGTAACAGAATTGAGACATTAGCAAGTCACATGACATGGTCTTAACGTGTAATCTAAATTAATCTGGTCCTTTAACGATACGGTCCGATGGCAAAATTGACTACTTCGATTTTTAGAACAATCTCAAAATAGCATGTTAGCGAAACAGATGGAATGTAAGGCACATAAAAACGTCATATCATACGAATCTTTGTTATAGAAATATAATTTATATATTGAACAAATCTACCGAGAAACTGTAAATAACATGAGGCATTTTGGCGTATAACTAAAAGTACATAATGCTTGAACATCAGAAAAATATAATCGATTATATGACAAATGTTCAATTAAAGCATGGATACTGAGCCACTAGCCATTATATCGCTGTGTGAGAAGATCGCTTTTATTTTCCGATAGGTAGCTGGTTATTTGAATCTTTTATATATTACAGGCACGATGGACAGACTAAAACAATTCTTATCGAAATTTCCATTCGGAAGGAGGCAAAAAAGTAAGTTGTTCATTATGAAAATAGTATCCCAGTAAATACTATACGGACGTCATGTCAGTGAACAAAATTTAACTGTTTTCTGAAGAAAGATAACATGGAAATATTAGAACGCATTTTTCATTTTTTTTTTCAAAATGGAAGAAATATCACAACTTGATGACTATAACACCGTATATATTTTGCAGAGCTCCCTAAATTAGCTCCTGAACAAAGAAAAGTTATTGGGGAGATAATGCACACCAGGCCAGAAGAAAGTAGTGAGGAATTGAATGGTTACGTCACAATCTATGCTTTTGGCGGAGAAAAGGTGTTCTATAACACACATCATTGTTTCATGTCCAGCAACATGGTTTTCGTAGTAGTGTTCGACGTTGCGATGTGTCTGGATCCGAGCAGATCAGCGACATGCTACGGTATTTCGTTACGACCTGATTTCTGTTTTTAAATTCACCCGAATTTTTTTCCTTTTCCCCCTTTTCCCCAACGTTCTATTGTCTATTTTGCTATTCTATTGTAGCCAATTGCTTGGATGTTGTTATCTATGTTAACAGAAATAACAGAGCATTGGCTGAAAAACATTGCTACCTATGCTATTGACAAAAGAACGCCGCCTATAATCTTGGTCGGCTCCCACCTTGACCAGGTGTCATCAAATGTAAGCATTACAAACTGTATAGCAAATCATGTGATAGTGCAATTTCTAGTATGAACGGCGACGAGTGATAATCTATGTATCAATGATGTGACACAATTTCATTTTACTTTTATATATTAATATCATGTAATGTTATAAACAGGTAATATATCAATACAATGAGTTTATTTATATAATGACTCGCATATCATTGATGTTTCCGAAATAAATCAAAAACTAATATAAACTTATTTTTACACAGAAAGAAAAACAGGAGGAAGAGTTTATAAAAGTGCTGGAAAAGCTACAAGAGAACCCACAGTTGTGTGCGATCATGCAAAACCATGTTCAGGACATGGTCCCTATTGCCGATCTTAATGACTCTACAATTAACAAGGACGTTTACGAAGCAATGTGGGAAACGCTTATTGATGTTGCGCCACTTCAGTCCCAGTGGCAAAAGGCTCAGCCCGCGAGATGGGTGGCATTGGAGCACGAACTCGTCCGGTTAAAGAACAGAGGAAAAATCATCCTGACATATGAAGAATTGCTAAACGTCAACCGACATTTACCGGTGCCATTGGCTGAAATCGAAGTCATGGATTTTCTAAGGTATGTTTACTGTCCCTAGATAAATCTGGTTAATTTAAGGACATCACTCCTTGACTATCGTTCTTAACCAAAAGTTATTGTTAATGCCTTCTTAGGTTTCAGGGGGAGCGCGGACTCTTTAGTGCATTTAATTAGTCAGATCATTGCCAGCGCTGATTGCTATCAAGCGCTTACGTCAACCAAGTGACGTTAATTGGATGCCTTCGACCTACGTCTGTCATTCTGTCAATCTCGTCCCATAAATATATATGTAAATGTTTAATCGGTTAGAGTTCATTGCCGGTCGAGTGTGTGAATATAGTTTGATGTCAGATAATCACGACAAACTTAAGCTACATGCCGGCTGTTGTTATCCTCAATCGACGTTGCTGTACTACTAGAACAACACGTGAGACTAGAACTTGACTCCAATATCGGGCGGACGTGAAATTTCTTTAATTACTTACTAGCGTGGTTTCGATACCATATGTAAATATCTCCTCATTAAACATGGCAGCCGAAACGATCCTTATCCATTACGAAAGAATATGTGTAACTTTCGTGGACACATTATATTCACAAAGTCTGTCGTCTGCTCGATAAAGCGTTGACATTGACTTCAACGCTGCATTCGAAGCGATTTATACAACATACGATCAAATATTGCATTCGTATGGCGCGTTACTGCACAGTTATTTGTTGGTCGAGATACGGTCGCCACGATCTCAGTTTGAATGTGCGCAGTGACAAAACTTTGTCAAGTTTCAAATATGCAATTAGTTACTGTTTTAGGATATATTGGAACATGATGTCGTTAAGTTTGAATAACGTTTCCTGGAAAAGAAACCACAATTAACAAAACTCAAGTTTCAAATATGAATTTATGGATCCAGTCTTCAATAACGACATTTCGCTTGTAAATGAATGTAAACTTTATCTATCTTACAACAATGACAAAACAAGTCACATTAGCTTATATTAATAACGCTTGTTGGTCCGGATGGAATGAGGGGTCTTACTGTGGAAGGAAACCGTAGTACCCGAGGAAAATCCACGTGGTCGGGCAGGTGACACCATACCTTTTTACGTCCGATCAGGGAATCGAACCCCGGCCGCCTAGGTGAAAAGCAGTGGTGTTACCACTAAACCCCCACTGATTTCGCTTTTTCATCCATTTATTGCTAAAATTATATTAAAGATGTATGTTGTACAAATACGTTACTAAAGTTATTTATTTTCATATGAAAATTAATGTTTTGTTTTTCAGGGCCTTAAAATTCGCGGGGTCATTTCTCTGCTTTGATCTCTATAGCAAAAACCCTTTCGCAATTCTTCAGCCCCAGTGGGTCATCGATGCCTTCAAGGCAATCATGACAGCACCAAAGTTCAAAGTCAACCTACCGCCGAAAATGAAACTTGAGTGGACAAAATATGAAAAAACTGGTGTTCTGTCCGTGGAATTCCTCACACAGCTTTGGAAAGACAGGTTCCTTGATGATATGGATACACTCAACATCGTGATGGAAACCCTTAGTCTTCTAGCAAAGCCAGTCTCAGATGATCCTAATGTAGAGGTTGACTACTTTATAGTGCCAAGTATGCTACAAACTGCGGATCCTCAGATGATTCAACAAATACTTGATGATCCTAATACTGTCACCACTGTCACTCTCTGTCTCATGTTCAAACACCCGTTCATCCCACAGGCAGTGTGGGACAAGATGATTGCCTCCTGTATACACAGGTTCCAGCGACTGAAGGAACCCGAGTATGACGGCTCAAAGTTCATCCAGCGCGGCTTTGCTAGTCTGACGGTGGATGCTTTGTGGAACACGGTCATCAACTGCAGGGACAATGCCATGAAGATCACAATGTTCAAGAGAGATACGGATAAACTAACAAAAGGAGCTGGAATAAACTTACTGAAGATACTACACTTTCTCATACAGCGCATTCTTGAACAGAATCGTCAAAGTCATCTAGAATTCTACCTCCACAATGACTATCGGTTCACACCGAATGACATGATGGTGAAGGTAGACGAACTCCAGAACTTCCCACGCCTTCGGTGTCTCGGCTCAAATGGCTATGATTGGATCGACAGAGATGACATATATACGTGGTTTCAAGATCCAAATCAACGGGTATGTATCTTATGTGACTATGTTTTTATGATTCATGTAACGATTTATACTGATTAGCATGCTAAGTTTCTGTAATCATATTAATCACTGCTTGTGATCTTTTATTATTATTATTATTTTTTTTTTTTGCTTTTGTATTACAGGCGAATCGCACTGGAACGCTTGCTTATGGTGAGTCAATTGATTTGTATCAATTTATACTGTTCGCTATTGTCATTCTTTTTCCTGATATTACAAGGTATTATAGCACAAACAGTTGAACTAATATGAAATTGAGTTAGGTTTTACATAATTATGATTCATTATGATATGATATGGTTGTTATCTACTGATGTTCACAAGTCTTGATATAATTTTTGAGAATGTGCCTGGAATTGAATTCGACACCTTCCTAGATTTAATGATCATTATTTACTTTATTGATTCATTCGTGCTTAAGGTTTGAAAGCTACTCTACCGGACAGAAAACTGACATATAAAGAGGTTGGAAGAGTTTCCAAATATATTGGCAGTGCATACCAGATGTTCTTCGTAGAGCTGTCCTATTGCGACGATAGAGCAGGAAAGAGAAGAGAACCGCCATCTCTCTTTTAGGTCTCAGATTACAAAAGTATTCCTTCAACTGCTCAAAGCGAATGCGAATATTAAATTCGTGACTGTAGCCGAGGCAATGTCGAAACACGGGATGGATTTTAAAGAGCTGTCGACGATAATTGACTGTAACAGGGAAACTTTGTTTAAAGGTGAGTAGTCTTTAAGGATTGACAAAGAATTGTTGTTACAGGAAAACTAAGTATGAAGTACTCATGAAGGATGGGCAAAATATTGACTGAAACAGAGACACTATGTTTAAAGGTAAGAAGCCGTGAAGGTTGGACAAACTATTGACTGAAACAAGAAAACTAAGTATGAAGTACTCATGAAGGATTGACAGAATATTGACTGAAACAAGAAAACTAAGTATAAAGTACTCGTGAAGGATTGACAGAATATTGACTGAAACAAGAAAACTAAGTATAAAGTACTCGTGAAGGATTTTACAAAATATTGACTGAAACAGGGACACTTTGTTTAAAGGAAAGAAGCCGTGAAGGATGGATAAATTAACATATGTGACATGGTAACTCTGGTTTAAGGTAATGAATGATGAAGGTTGGACAAAATATTGACTGTTAGAAAGAAACATGTGGTAAGGAGTCGTAGAGAAGAGAAAAACAATTTACAGTAACAGGAGAACAGTAGTGACATATTCGGAAAACAGTTGAGTCCAATAAGGAAACTGAATATAAAAGGTTGAATTTGTGAAGGTATGGGCAGAATATAAAATGTTATCAAACATCTACTTTTGTATTCTTTCTTTAAAACCCGTCACTCTATACTGCCGCTTCATTTGTTAATGATAAGGTATATGCATGTATGTATATATTACTCATGGAGCGCCCTAGTTTTGTGTGAGCAGCTAATATGTTCCATAATATGTATATCATAATTGAACCTTTTCATGAATAAAGAAATGTAGGTACCAGCATGTATTCATACATTCGATATGAACGAGTGAAATAATCATGTTGGCAACTAAGGTTGGATATGTTTCTGTGTCATTTCATTTTGCGGACGCCACATAACCTACAATGCATTCGGTGACACAATTGGAACTACACGAGATCAGAATAATATAATGCATTACAATAGAAAAACATGTGATTTCACAATAGGTAGTTTATTGCTTATTTTTCTTCACTTTTCACAATGGCCTATTGTAGACCATAGATTACCAGAGTGTATGTTACTAAAAGTACTGTTGTTAAAATATGTTATAGTCCTTGGAAAAATATGTAGATCTTAGAGCATATTTTAACCTCTCTCTGGAGCTCGGACTCAAGCCCAAAGGTTTGAAAGAATAATGACTATTTGAGAAAAGAAAGAAAAAATATACATAAAAGTAGTAAATCCTAAATGTATACATGTGGGAAACAGTAAATGAATGGAGAATACATACTCTTTATCACGGGAGCTATATCCCTTTACTTTTGTAGGCGATAGATTACCAGATGGAAGGTTACAGAAAATTCTGTCGCCAAAAGATGTTCCAGTCATTGTGGAATGGTTGGATATTAAAGCTTATTTCAACCTGTTCCTGGAGCTTGGATTGCCGCCGAAAACTATCGATGAGTTTGATGACCAGTACAGAAACAAGTCAACTCGTGACAAGATCAAAGCCTTGCTAAAAGCGTTCATTATTGAGACCAAACCTCGGCCAACACTGAACACAGTTTTGCTGGCGATGCAGGAATTCAACATGGACACGCAGTCCCTAATCACGGCCTTGGAGATCACATAGGTATTGCTATTTGAATGTTTATTGTTTTCCTTTAACTGGCTCTTTTATTTCAAATTGTTTACATGATACTTCATATACATATATTTTGGTTATTATTGTTTATTTCGACATGTGTTTTACATTGTAACCAGCTCATTCTTTACTACAAATATTTAGGAAGGCGGTTTTTAATTCTATAAAAGGATGTCAAATTTCAAAAAAGATGCAGCGTACCAGCTTCGAATCAATTATTAATCAAACATGTTTTTTGTTGATGTAGACAAGCAACGCCATAATGTGCCCCAGTGCGATGATGTCCTACCGTGTCTGTAAGGGCGGACGTGCGAGATGATTGACAGAGCCAATATCAAGTCACGGATAATTATTACGGAACAATGGGTATAAACGGCGTGCAACGAACACATATTTCTGGTCAGAGTACTTGATGATTTTATGATTCCGCACAAAAGAACAGAAAGAAGATCAATTACTGTGTTTAAAAGTACCTTTTAAGGCACATCTACTGGTATATGTCTAACATAAGGATAATTTGTACTGTCCAATCTGTGTGATGGATGTAGATTTATCTTTATGCTTGACTGCGTTGAAGAACGGTTTTGTTCACTGTTCATTTTTTTACACCTGTACAATTTTTCTATAGAGACAATGTGTATACGGTCTGGATATATTATATATGTATATAGTTATATACATGTTGTGTAGAGATTGTGTATATAAAGATAATGCAAACTCATACATTATGGCTATATAGATAAACTGTTCATACATTAAGATTATGTATTGTTTATAGAGACAATGTCTATACATTATGCATACGTTATGTTCACAGAAATCCTGTGTATACATAAATGTATAATATGTATAAATTGTTTTGTTATAGAGATAATTTTTTTTCACACGACTGTCTTTATGTATTCATGTTGTGTTATATGATCCTTTGTTTGCTATATATATCATTTCGCTTTTTAGTAATAATGCGAATACATTGTGTTTAGAAAGTAATTGTTTTTATCACATAATGTGTTGTTTCCTCTAGATGAGGAAAAATAACGTATTCTCTGCTATATCCATGTGGAGACGTTAAAGTACACGGCAATTGCCATGTGACGTACACTAAAACTTTTTTTCTGGACGGTTACGTGTTAAGCGATAATAACGTCAGAGTGCAATGCGGTGTTATGTAGGAACTGCAATGCATTCTCGGAGAAATTGGTTGATATCGGCCCCCTTACGTTGCACAAGAGTGGCGTATAGATTTGCTCCGGCAACTACGGATGAACCTGAAAAACCGCTTGGGGAAGTAGCAGCAAGAGTACAAAATGTAGTATTCAATATTCGGTGCGTATTCATTCATCATATTTGGAGCCGTTGGAAAAACACTTAGTGAAATAAATGACCTCTCATCAGACCTATTTCGGAAGGGCTACGGACATTGTACGCAAGTGCTAGGTACCAAAAAAGGTGAGCTCTGTAGTAAGAAATTAATGGTTTTATTACAGTACGTAATGACCTTTTTTCAAAAACCATTTTGAAAAATTCAACAACATCGATATCGTCAATAGTGACGTTTTTAAGCCAGCCAACCAAGTATTCCATGCAATGTAGAAGAAACTAAAACGAAAACTATCTAGATAATGTCCAAGATACACCATGAGAACAAAGTTTTTGTAAAATGTCCACTAACAATAACACCGGTGATATTACAACGACAGCCAAGGTGGACGGACGTACGAAAAACCTGGAAATCAATCCAAGTGTCCTCTGAAGTCATTTATAAAATATTTGTCACATCTGAACAACATTCTTGAGAATTTCTGGCAGTGACCTGAACCCGTAGCACACAGAGATGTTTGGTATGCAACGCCCCACTTGGAATCAACAGTCTTGGAGAGAAAATGAAGCCACTGTCCCGAGAGGCCGGTTTGTCAACTACATACAAGAACCATTATTTAAGAGCTACATTCATCACACTTCTTGACCAAAGAGGATTTGATGCCAGACATATCATGGCCATATCTGGTCATAGGTCGAACAGTATTCGTTCCTATCCCTGCACTGACGAGACACACATGCGAAAGATGTCATCCGTAGTCAACGTTGTACTTGCAGGTACGATACTGAACATACGTTTTTAACAGAAAGTTGAGTTTGTTATGGGTAAATATAGAAAACTGATTATAAATAAAGAAAGTTTAGCAGCTAGCTAGTATTTGTAGTAAAGTATTCCTTATCGATATTCTAGGCGAGTGTCCAAAGTCATCCACAACTTCAGATTCCTCCACGGTTTATTCAGACGTTGAAGTGCATATTGCAGTGAAGAGACATAAAGTAGATCTTTAAACAACGCTCTTCATGAAAGAATCACCCAAATCACAGACAAAGACCTGGGTAAATATCATGACATTTTTTCATTTTCGTTGTATGATAATGTCTTATCATACACGTACCATATAATGTAAAACATGTACATACATATATATCTTCATTTAAAATTAACAAAACATCGGGATTGTTTGTCATTTCAGACCAAGACCATATATTATGTGATGAATGAGATTTTAACGGCATGGATCTGTTAGAGATGACGAAAAGTCCAGAAGATCGTCTCGTGACGGGGCTTTGCTGTCAAAAAACTGCAAGTCTAAAGCAAACCCAGGTGTTACAGCAGAAAACAGTAAATCTCTTGCAACCACAACCGATATTTAACTTCAATAACTGCGCCAATGTCCATGTCCATTATCAGTGAGTAAACATTGCTAATTTGATGTAAACAAGATAATAAAGTTTTATTTGGAATACAATGCAAATGTGTTATTATGTAATGAAACAAATATGCCATGCCTTCTCGTGCTAGGGTTAAAAATAGTTGTTGACCCGAGGTGCTGGTAGTTGACCCTGCGTTATATTGCACGAGGACGCAGACCAAGTGCAATTTAGCACATGGTCGACTACCAGCACATGTGGATATATTGTTGTTATTTTATAGAGACAATAAGCGTATATGGAAAAAAAATATGTATGCAATATGTTGTTATTTAGATAATTTGTACAATTATGTTTATATAGGTTGAAGTAATGTGTATTTCTTATGTTTAACATGAATTCAAGTGTATGTATTATGACGCCATGAATGTAAACATACATGCTTAATGTGTATAAATTGTGTTGATATAGAAATAACCTTTATAATATTTATACCTTTATATATCCAATTTTTGTGTTGTTTGTTCTTATGTTTGATAGATTTTTTTTCAGAGATAATTCTTATGCATTTTGTTTCTAAAGTGATAATGTGTATTCATTATATCTATAAAAAGCATGTATACATTATGTTACTGTAGGGATAATGTGTATACATTATGTTACTGTGGATATATTATGTATACATTATGTTACTGTAGGGATATTGTGTACCCATGTTACGGTAGGGATATTGTGTATACATTATGTTACTGTAGAGAAATTGTGTATACATTATGTTACTGTAGATATATTGTGTATACATTATGTTACTGTAGGGATATTGTGTATACATTATGTTACTGTAGGGATATTGTGTATACATTATGTTACTGTAGAGATATTGTGTATACATTATGTTACTGTAGAGATATTGTGTATACAATATGTTACTGTAGATATATTGTGTATACATTATGTTACTGTAGGGATATTGTGTATACATTATGTTACTGTGGAGATATTGTGTATACATTATGTTACTGTAGAGATATTGTGTATACATTATGTTACTGTAGGGATATTGTGTATACATTATGTTACTGTACGGATATTGTGTATACATTATGTTACTGTAGAGATATTGTGTATACATTATGTTACTGTAGATATATTGTGTATACATTATGTTACTATAGAGATATTATGTATACATTATGTTACTGTAGAGATATTGTGTATACATTATGTTACTGTAGATATATTGTGTATACATTATGTTACTGTAGGGATATTGTGTATACATTATGTTACTGTAAGGATATTGTGTATACATTATGTTACTTTAGGGTTATTGTGCATACATTATGTTACTGTAGAGATAGTATGTATACATTATGTTACTGTAGGGATATTGTGTATACATTATGTTACTGTAGGTATATTGTGTATACATTATGTTACTGTAGAGATAGTATGTATACATTATGTTACTGTAAGGATATGGTGTATACATTATGTTACTGTAGGGATATTGTGTATACATTATGTTACTGTAGAGATATTGTGTATACATTATGTTACTGTAGGGATAGTGTGTATACATTATGTAACTGTAGGGATAGTGTGTATACATTATGTTACTGTAGGGATAGTGTGTATACATTATGTTACTGTAGAGATATTGTGTATACATTATGTTACTGTAGGGATAGTGTGTATACATTATGTTACTGTAGGTATATTGTGTATACATTATGTTACTGTAGGGATATTGTGTATACATTATGTTACTGTAGGGATATTGTGTATACATGATGTTACTGTAGAGATATTGTGTATACATTATGTTACTGTAGGGATATTGTGTATACATTATGTTACTTTACTGTGGATATATTGTGTATACATTATGTTACTGTAGAGATATTGTGTATACATTATGTTACTGGAGAGATATTGTGTATACATTATGTTACTGTAGAGATATTGTGTATACATTATGTTACTGTAGGGATATTGTGTATACATTATGTTACTGTAGAGATATTGTGTATACATTATGTTACTGTAGAGATATTGTGTATACATTATGTTACTGTAGAGATATTGTGTATACATTATGTTACTGTAGAGATATTGTGTATACATTATGTTACTGTAGAGATATTGTGTATACATTATGTTACTGTAGGGATATTGTGTATACATTATGTTACTGTAGAGATATTGTGTATACATTATGTTACTTTAGGGTTATTGTGCATACATTATGTTACTGTAGAGATAGTATGTATACATTATGTTACTGTAGGGATATTGTGTATACATTATGTTACTGTAGGTATATTGTGTATACATTATGTTACTGTAGAGATAGTATGTATACATTATGTTACTGTAAGGATATGGTGTATACATTATGTTACTGTAGGGATATTGTGTATACATTATGTTACTGTTGGGATATTGTGTAGACATTATGTTACTGTAGAGATATTGTGTATACATTATGTTACTGTAGGGATGGTGTGTATACATTATGTTACTGTAGGTATATTGTGTATACATTATGTTACTATAGAGATATTATGTATACATTATGTTACTGTAGAGATATTGTGTATACATTATGTTACTGTAGGTATATTGTGTATACATTATGTTACTGTAGAGATAGTATGTATACATTATGTTACTGTAAGGATATTGTGTATACATTATGTTACTGTAGAGATATTGTGGATACATTATGTTACTGTAGAGATATTGTGTATACATTATGTTACTGTAGAGATATTGTGTATACATTATGTTACTGTAGAGATATTGTGTATACATTATGTTACTGTAGAGATATTGTGTATACATTATGTTACTGTAGGGATATTGTGTATACATTATGTTACTGTAGAGATATTGTGTATACATTATGTTACTGTAGAGATAGTATGTATACATTATGTTACTGTAGATATATTATGTATACATTATGTTACTGTAGAGATATTGTGTATACATTATGTTACTGTAGGGATATTGTGTATACATTATGTTACTGTAGGGATAGTGTGTATACATTATGTTACTGTAGGGATAGTGTGTATACATTATGTTACTGTAGGGATAGTGTGTATACATTATGTTACTGTAGGGATAGTGTGTATACATTATGTTACTATAGAGATATTATGTATACATTATGTTACTGTAGAGATATTGTGTATACATTATGTTACTGTAGGTATATTGTGTATACATTATGTTACTGTAGAGATAGTATGTATACATTATGTTACTGTAAGGATATTGTGTATACATTATGTTACTGTAGGGATATTGTGTAACATTATCTTACTGTAGAGATATTGTGTATACATTATGTTACTGTAGGGATATTGCGTATACATTATGTTACTGTAAGGATATTGTGTATACATTATGTTACTATAGAGATATTATGTATACATTATGTTACTGTAGAGATATTGTGTATACATTATGTTACTGTAGGTATATTGTGTATACATTATGTTACTGTAGAGATAGTATGTATACATTATGTTACTGTAAGGATATTGTGTATACATTATGTTACTGTAGGGATATTGTGTAACATTATCTTACTGTAGAGATATTGTGTATACATTATGTTACTGTAGGGATATTGCGTATACATTATGTTACTGTAAGGATATTGTGTATACATTATGTTACTGTAGGGTTATTGTGTATACATTATCTTACTGTAGAGATATTGTGTATACATTATGTTACTGTAGAGATATTGTGTATACATTATCTTAAGGTAGTGATATTGTGTATACATTATGTTACTGTAGAGATATTGTGTATACATTATGTTACTGTAGGGATATTGTGTATACATTATGTTACTGTAGATATATTGTGTATACATTATGTTACTTTAGGGTTATTGTGTATACATTATCTTAAGGTAGTGATATTGTGTATACATTATGTTACTGTAGAGATATTGTGTATATATTATGTTACTGTAGAGATATTGTGTATACATTATGTTACTGTAGGGATATTGTGTATACATTATGTTACTGTAGAGATATTGTGTATACATTATGTTACTGTAGAGATATTGTGTATACATTATGTTACTGTAGATATATTGTGTATACATTATGTTACTGTAGAGATACTGTGTATACATTATGTTACTGTAGAGATATTGTGTATACATTATGTTACTGTAGAGATATTGTGTATACATTATGTTACTGTAGGGATATTGTGTATACATAATGTTACTGTAGAGATATTGTGTATACATTATCTTACTGTAGGGATATTATGTATACATTATGTTACTGTAGGGATAGTGTGTATACATTATGTTACTGTAGAGATAGTGTGTATACATTATGTTACTGTAAGGATATTGTGTATACATTATGTTACTGTAGGGATATTGCGTATACATAATGTTACTGGAGATATGATGTGCATGTAATTATATGCATTCATGATTGTTTGAAATTCGATTTCAAAATAATCGCTAGAGGAATTCCGGCTTGCTCATAGTGTTCCCATGTTTTTGATAACTTTCTGGATTACTTGATATCCAGTTTAGTTAATATGCTTAATGCAATTGATAAATGTCAGGATTACTTGGTATATATAAATATACGTATTACCGTCCGGATAGATGAACATGCATAATATAGCTTATAAAATAAAACAGTTCGGATTAATGAGTATGCACAATATTTCTTTAGCAGTATAGATAAATGAACATGTTCAAGGCTACATGTAATCATTTATACTAGCGAGTAAGTGCAATATTAGTTAAACATGGAACTATCCGGATTAAGGAGTATGAACTCTGTTTGTTATAACCACCTGGGTTAGAAGGAATGCATATTACTTATATCAATCCGCAAAAGCAATATTATTTCAAATCATCCTGACAGATGAATATGCATGTTGTCACTTTAAAAAAGTCTTGATAGGTGACCATGACAATACACAGGATTACATATTAGGATTAACGAATACTAACCATATCACTGACCACTGTCCGGATGCACACTATTCATTATCACTTACCGGATTATTGACTATCCATTTAATCACTAACCACTATCCGGATAAGTAAGTTTCCACTATATCACTGACTACTATCTGGATTAGTGAGTATCCATCATATCACTGACCACTGTCCGGATGCACACTATTCATTATCACTTACTGGATTATTGACTATCCATTTAATCACTAACCACTATCCGGATAAGTAAGTATCCACTATATTACTGACTACTATCTGGATTAGTGAGTATCCATCATATCACTAACCACTATCCGGATAAGTAAGTATCCACTATATCACTGACTACTATCTGGATTAGTGAGTATCCATCATATCACTGACCACTTTTCTATAAGTGAACATGCAAACTATCCCTTACCTATACATGACTTATTTATTATCCATCAGTATACTACTGATCACTATGCGGATTAGTGAGTATACATAATATCAACTTCACTATCCGGATTAGTAGGTATCCACTATATTACTGATCACAATCATGATTAGGGAGTACCATCATATCACTACCCGATACATATTAGGACTGGTTACTATATTTTATACCACATATCACTATCCGGATTATTGAGTATCAACCACACCAATGGACTGTATCTGGGTTACAAAATATCCGACGCACCACTGATGATATCATAATTAGCGAGTATATACCATACCAGTTATCATTATAAGGATAATTTTGTATGCACAACATTCATTATCGCTATCTCATTATGTAATCATATATCTTATCATTGATCAGTACCCGGATTAAAGAGTATCCGCTCTATCAATGATAGCTTTCAGGTTTAGTGAATATCCAACATTCCATTGATCATCATTAGGATCACTGAGTATGCACGATATCACTGATCACTATCCGGATTAGTGAGTATGCACATTAATCAGTATCACTATCCGGATAAGTGAGTGTATACTATATTACTGATCACTATCCGGTTTATTGACGATTAATAAGTATCCATAATATCACTTATCACTATCCAAGAGTATCAACCATATTACCAATCATTTTTCGGATTAGTGAGCATGCAAAATATCAATTTTCAATACCTGAGTTATTAACTACCCATCATATCAATGATCACTATCAGGATAAGTGAGTATCCAGCATATCATTTATCCCTTTCCGGAATAGTGAGTACCCACTAAATCATTTATCCCTATCCGGAATAGTGAAAATGCACATTAACTAGCATCACTATCCGGATAAGTGAGTATGTACTATATTGCTGATCACTTTTCTGTTTATTGACGATCAACCATACCAATGATAAATATCCAAATTAGTGAATATTCACAATATCGCTGATAACTATCAAGACAAGTGAGTAACCTCTTTAACAGTAATCACTATCCGGATAAGAGAGTATGCACATTATTCATTTCACTTTATCACTTTGTCACTGACAACTATCCTGATTGGTGAGGATGCACAATACCACTGATCGCTATTCGGTTTAGTCAGTATCCAACATACCAATTATCGCTATATATCTATTATTTCACTCATCACTATCCGGACTAGTAAGTATCCATCATACCAATTCATGATCATTATTGAGACTAGTGAGTATCTATTAAAAGTCTTATTACTATCCGGATTAGTGAGTATCGACCATACCACTGATCATTATCACGATTAGTGAGTATCCACTTTATCACTGTCAGTATACGGATTAGTTAGTTTGCACAATCTTAAGTTTTACTCTCCGGATTAGTCAGTATCAAGTAGACCACTAATCACTATCCGAATTAATGAGTATACACAATATCCATAAACACTATTCGGATTATTGAGTACCCTCAATATCTCTACATGATCACTATTAGGATCATCGAGTAGCTGCAATACCACTTAGCACTATCCGGATTAGTGAGTATACACCGTAGCACTGATCACTATCCGGATTAGTAAGTATCCACCATACCACTGATCATTTGCACGATTAGCGATTATCCTCACACTACTGTTCAAAATTCGGATTAGTGGGTATACACAATATCCCGTATCACTATCCGGATTAATGAATATGCGCAATATTCATTACCACTATCTACAATAGTTAGTATCCATAATATCACTGAACAGAATATGGATGAGTGAGTATCACATAGCACTGATATCTGTCCGGTTTAATCAATTTCCACCATGCCACTGATCACTATCAGGATTACTGAATATCTACAATATTACTGATCACACTCCGGATTACTGAATCACACTCAGGATTACTAAATCACACTCAGGATTACTGAATATCTACAATATCACTGATCACACTCAGGATTACTGAATATCTACAGTATCACTGATCACATTCAGGATTACTGAATCACACTCAGGATTACTGAATCACACTCAGGATTACTGAATATCTACGATACCACTGATTACACTCAGGATTACTGAATATCTACAATACCACTGATCACAATCAGGATTACTGAATATCTACAATATAACTGATCACACTCAGGATTACTGATCACACTCAGAATTACTGAATATCTACAATATCACTGATCACACTCAGGATTACTGAATATCTACAATATCACTGATTACACTCAGGATTACTGAATATCTACAATATCACTGAATCAATCTCAGGATAACTGAAAATCTACAATACCACTGATCACACTCATGATTACTGAATCACACTCAGGATTACTGAATATCTACAATATCACTGATTACACTCAGGATTACTGAATGTCTACAATACCACTGATCACTTAGTGAGTATACCCAATAAGCAGTATCACTATCTCCGTTTGTAAGTACTCGTCGTATCCGCATTGATCTCTATACGGATTATTTAAGTGAATATCCACAATTCCACAGATCAGTATCCGGAATATTGAATATTCACCATATCAATGATATCTATCCGGATTATTGAGTATCCAACATTCCATTGGTTATTGTCAGGATTACGGAATGTGCTCAAAATTCAGTATCGTTATCTAAATAAATTATTATCCATCATATCACTGATAACTATCCGGATTAGTGAGTATACATTTTATAACTGCTCATTATCCGGAGTAGTGAGTTTGGAAAATAACCTGTATCATTATCTGCATTTGTAAGTATCAGCCACATCTCTGTCCACTATCCGGGTTACTAGATATACATCATATCACCGATCACTAGGCGGATTAATGAATATCCATTGTATCACTTATCACTATCCAGATAAGTGAGTATGCACATTATTCATTGTTACTTACAGGATTAGCGAATAGTCAACATACCACTGATCCTTTCTGGAATAGTGAGTATGCACACAATCCAATATCAATATAAAGTATCCACCATAATATTGATCATTCTCTTCATTAGTGAGTATCCACGTATCACTGATCAATATTTGGATAAATGAGTACCCGTCACATCACTGATCATTATCAGGATAAGAGAATATCCAGCATATCATTGATCACTATCCGGATTAGTGTTTTTACACAATATCCGTTATCACTATCCGGATTAGTGTTTTATACAATATCCATTATCACTATCCGGATTAGTGTTTATATGCAATATCCATTATCACTATCCGGATTAGTGTTTTTATACAATATCCATTATCACTATCCGGATTAGTGTTTTTACATAATAACCATTATCACCATCCGGATTAGTGTTTTTACACAATAACCATTATCACTATACGGATTAGTGTTTATATACAATATCCGTTATCACTATCCGGATTAGTGTTTTTATACAATATCCATTATCACTGTACGGATTAGTGCTTTTATACAATATCTATTATCACCATCCGGATTAGTGTTTTTATACAATTACCATTATCACTATCCGGATTAGTGTTTTTATACAATATCCATTATCACTATCCGGATTAGTGTTTTTATACAATTTCCATTATCACTATCCGGATTAGTGTTTTTATACAATATCCGTTATCACTATCCAGATTAGTGTTTATATACAATATCCATTATCACTATCCGGATTAGTGTTTTTATACAATATCCGTTATCACTATCCGGATTAGTGTTTTTATACAATATTCATCATCACTATCCGGATTAGTAAGTATCCACCACATCACTGATAATATTCAGCATAAGTGAGTATCTGCATAACACTAGTCATTCTCCGGATCAGTATATCTTTGGTCAGCTACGGATTAGAGAGTATCCACTATAGGATTGATCAGTATACGGATAAGTGAGTAAACACTATAGCTTTGATCAGTATACGGATTAGTGAGTATCCACTATAGGATTGATCAGTATACGGATAAGTGAGTATCCACTATAGGTTTGATCAGTATACGGATTAGTGAGTATCCACTATAGGTTTGATCAGTATACGGAGTAGTGAGTATCCACTATAGTATTGATCAGTATACGGATAAGTGAGTAAACACTATAGGTTTGATCAGTATACGGATTAGTGAGTATCCACTATATTATTGATCAGTATACGGATAAGTGAGTAAACACTATAGGTTTGATCAGTATACGGAGTAGTGAGTATCCATTATAGGATTGATCAGTTTACGGATTAGTGAGTATCCACTATAGGATTGATCAGTATACGGATAAGTGAGTACACATTATATATTTGGTCAGTTTACGGATTAGAGAGTATCCACTATAGGATTGATCAGTATACGGATTAGTGAGTACACATTATAGGATTGATCAGTATACGGATTATTGAGTATCCAATATAGGATTGATCAGTATACAGATTAGTGAGTATCAACTATAGGATTGATCAGTTTACGGATTAGTGAGTATCCTCTATAGGATTGATCAGTTTACGGATTTGTGAGTATTCACTATAGGATTGATCAGTATACGGATTAGTGAGTATCCATTATAGGATTGATCAGTATACGGATTAGTGAGTATTCACTATAGGATTGATCAGTATACGGATTAGTGCGTATCCACTATATGATTGATCAGTTTACGGATTAGTGAGTATCCACTATAGGATTGATCAGTATACGGATTAGTAAGTATCCACTATAGGATTGATCAGTATACGGATTAGTGAGTATTCACTATAGGATTGATCAGTATACAGATTAGTGAGTATCAACTATAGGATTGATCAGTTTACGGATTAGTGAGTATCCTCTATAGGATTGATCAGTATACGGATTTGTGAGTATTCACTATAGGATTGATCAGTATACGGATTAGTGAGTATCAACTATAGGATTGATCAGTATACGGATTAGTGAGTATCCACTATAGGATTGATCAGTAAAGAATGGAGTGTAGTAAGGGGCGATAACTCGTTACATACAATTTTGATGGGCTTTTGAACCATTGTAAAACTCGGCTCGATCTAGGTCTGGATGTATCTGGTATCCCTGTGGAAATTCGTATTTATGAGATATTTTGGGTCAAACATGCCAAAATCGTCACTTTGACTAAGAGGTTCTGTTTAAATCGCCCTCAAAATTCAGAAAAAAATCCAGAGATATATACAATGCACATACAAAGAGATAAATGTTTCCTGAAGAAAACAGTCTGTTTAGTTTTTCGATATCTTTAGCAGAACGGTTACAAGATTGTTTTGAAAATGGCCTATTTTTTCGACCTTCTCAGTATTTTTCCATTCGACTGGGGTATTTTCCTGCCTGTTTTGATGACGCAAGACCGGGTGTTTCCTTTCCGTTTAGCACGGTAGAACAGATGGACCGGATCTGCATACATAGTTATCAGCATTACATTCATTACGAATCAACTGGTTTTATATTTGTTTTGCGCGAGTCATCTTGATGATGTGTTTTAAAGCCTGCATTAACATCAACAGGTCCGTTAAAATTAACGTATGAAGTTTATATTTAATAGAAATTATTAACACACTTGGTTTGGTCGGCTTGACCGCATATATAAAGGACAACTATAGATAACGCCATCCTGAACTCATCGGGTATTATCGCTGAAATGATTCTCCGAGGAGTTCCGGATGGAACAACACTGGGGACTTCACGCCGCTTACTCGTTCAACTCCAAGCAGTATAAGTGAGTTGTATTACATTTTCCCGTCAGGACCAGGACTTTTTAGTATTATGTCATATTAAAAGTGACATTGGAGATTATAGTTGTTCTTCTATGACCATATTTGTTGCTTTCCAGGATCAGTATTCATCGTCAACCCAGACCAGCGTTCAATTCTTTTCGATAACAAATCTAAACTCGTAGCCTACCGAGTCGTACAGAGACCGGACAGAAGTATTCGGACAAAATGGCCGCCGTAACGTCATGTGCACATCTCGCTAGAAAAATAAAACTCTTTATAAAAATGATATGTGTTGTGATACTGACCTAATATTTGGTGATCTGACCCTTGGACTTCCGTACTTCCTTCAGACGGGCGGGAATCGATTGGTATAAGCCTTGAACATATTCTACATCAATGCTTTGCCAGATGGTTTGTATTGCGTCAAAAAGCTCTGTTTGATTAGTGATGTTGTTGACCATTGCCTTTAGTCGTATTTTTAGTTTTAACCACACATTCTCGATGATATTTAAATCAGGACTTTGTGGGGGCCATTCTAGAACGGGAATATCGTGGTTTGTAAAATATTCAGACACAACACGAGCCTTGTGAACTGGAGCATTGTCCTGTTGAAAAATATAGTTTTGGTTTGCAAAGTGTCTCGCTAAAACTGGCCACAGATTTTCTTCCAAAATTTCAATATACTTTAGGGCATTGATGATTCCATTTACACTGCAAACAGTACCAACTCCATTATGGGTAATACACCCCCAAATCATCACGGAAAGTTTCCGGTGTGACCGCGGACAGATGCAGGCTGACCGGTATGCCTCGTCTTTTCGCCTCCATATAAAAATTCTGTTGTCGTTGCCGATCACGATTTGACTTTCATCAGAAAAAATAACATCTTTCCAATAGTTTTCTACAGTCAGATTTCTTTTCTCAAAACAAAATGACACACGTTTTCTCAGATTGACTTCACGAACAACCATAGTTTTCTTCACTACCCTTCTACGGTATCCCTGATTTTTTAAATTCCGGTCAATTGTTTTACTACTAACCTGTACATCATTTACAATGTTCCTGTAGTCATTTAATTCGGCTGTTACTTCATCCAACGATTTTCTCCTATTTCCACGAACAACTTTCAAGAGCTTTCTCTGGTCGCGATCTGTCAAATATGGCGTCCTTCCACATCGATGTGTATTTTCAGTGTTTCCTCGTCTCACATATCGCTTCCAAATATCAGAAACTGTAGATTTTGGTATTTCTAACCTATCTGCAACAATTGTTTGTTTTATCCCACCTTCTATCATCGCTACCACCGCTTTTCTTAAGCCTGATGTCAATTCTTTACCACGACGACCCATGTTACTTCCGTGAATTCCTGCGATTCCGTCAGCAGACGACGCAATTTATTTTTACCGCCACAACATTCCGCGTGACGTCATCTTTCTTTCCGATGACGTATAGTATTACGCGAACCAAGCCTCCAAACTGGATTTATCCTTATTTTTATGCGCCGCGCGAAATTGAGCGGTAAATATTACGACGCGTTTGTCCGAATACTTCTGTCCGGTCTCTGTAGGCTTCCAGTACTGGCAGTAGGCCTAGTGTAAATGTTACGTGTTCATTAATGTTTTAGAGACAGGCGACGTTTAAATATGTAATATATATTTTTTTCTATTGTTTGTTTGTTTAATGAAATTACTGTGTCGTTAGTTGATGCTTTGATGTCTTGATCAGCTGATATTTGTTTATGTTGAGGAGCAACGACGTTTCGAGAATTATACCACATACATATTAGCTTACAATGACACGAACTTTCAAGGAACTACTGTGCACGTACTTCAGTACACACTAGCAGTATATTGAACAATTCTTTTTCAGTAATAGAAGTTTTTTTTTCAAATTTCTAATGAAATATTTATATTCTAATGCTTTAAATTTTGAAATTTAAGTCTCTGACCTGCCCTTTATTGAGATGGTTCTTAGGACAGTGTCAAATTATATCATCTTTTGCATTAATAAATATATGAAATAAGTTTTCAAATATATTTAAACCCTTCACTTTTATGCACCAAAGAAAACAATATGCAAGAAAGCTGTTCTGACAAATTTAAGCTAAAATATTGTCAATTATTATGTTGCATTAAGTAAAAATTATGTTGCTTTGGGTGTCATGCATTTTTTTTTATCTTTTAAAATTAAATTAATTTCTTAACTTATTACAAAAAAAAGTATAAGATGGAAACTTATTTGACAAAATCAAAGAGCTACCAGGTTTTAGCTATCACAATTTTACAAAATAGTTGACTTTGAAATTTCATGAATTAGTCAATATTCAAATATCTATAAGTTGCTTTATTATCAATTCCATATCAACATATTTCAACTCTTTGCTTACATGTACATGTGCCAAAGAAAACCATGTGCGAGAAACCTGTTCTGACAAAATTTTACTAAAATTATGTCAATTGTTATATCACATTAATTTAATTAACTAATTTAGGGTGTGGGACCATGTTGTATTTTTGTTTTATCTTTTGAATTTTTTAATCTGTTTCAACTTATTACAAAAGGTATTATAGAAAACTACTTGTCAAAATTAAAGAATTACCAATATTTTGTTATCACTATTTTACAAAATAGTTTTTCTCCCAAATTTCATCTGCACACAGGTAGCAATTAGTAAAATCATACCTTTATATAAACTTCAATTATATAAAGGTATTATAGAAAATTATTCGACAAATTCAAACAATGACCAGAATTTTAATTTATAACCATTCTACAAAATAGGCTTCTTCATAATGTCATCTCCACACAGGCAAAATACTGTAACACAGGGACTAGTGTACATGTAAATAGTTTATATGTTTCTTTTTTCAGGCCAACACCACCATATGCATATATTTACATTAGAAGGGGTGTTCTAAATTGTTGGCCAAAGACCGCACTTAATTTCCCTCTATATTCTACTGAAGAAACAAATTCAGAATTTTGAAACTTTACATAAAATCTGATTTTAATTTCATATTGTAGAACTATTCTTTCAATATCAAATATTTTGATATTGGGATAACACCATTTTCTTTAATTATCACATCTTTTACAATAGCAACTGTGACAAATAAGAATTAAAAAGTTTTAAACAGTTACTGTAATTGCAAGCCTTATACCGCAAGTAATTACCCTCTATGTTATACTTAAAAAAACTTCATTAAAATGTTTTTGAGACTTTGTATGAAATATGGTTTTCATTTCATTTAGTAGAACTATTCTCTCAATTTCAAGCCATTTAGATATTAAGAAACAAATTTTCCACAATTTTTACTGTAAGATAGTTTATTAATTATTTATTATTGAGGGGCCGCGATGGCCGAGTGGTTAAGATATGTCATGACACTTTATCACTAGCCCTCCACCTCTGGGTTGCTAGTTCGAAACCTACGTGGGGAAGTTAACTGGTACTGATCGTAGGCCGGTAGTGTTTCTCCTGGTACTCCGGCTTTCCTCCACCTCTAAACCTGGCACGTCCTCAAATGAACTTGGCTGTTAACAGGACGTTAAACCAAATACACAAAGTTTATTAGTATTATATATATAGAAGAAGTATAGAAAAGTTTGAACAGTTATCCTGCAGAAGAAAAGGGAAGCTGACAATCAGGCCGGTATGTGCTGTCGTGGTTGTGTCTTTGGGCAAGACCATTTTACCCTTATTGCTCTGGATGGCATGCAATGGGCCTCTTATATGTTGTTCAGTCAGGTAGTCACCAACTACTACGAGGAGACCCAGCCTCAGACTTAAAGATGCTACTTATTTTTCAGAAACCGGACAAGCTGGTCTACACTACTACCTTACAAGAAGTTTAAATCATTTATTTGAAAAGAAAATATTATTTATTTTGCTTGGTAAGCTTCATTTTCATAAATTATTGCACCATTTCCTGGATGGCATGTGGACAGACAGGTCTCCTGCATGTTGTTCAGAGGTAGTCACTAACTTCTACAAGGAGACCCTGCCTCAAACTGACTCAGCTGGCTATTCACAGGGTGATAAACAAAGCTAACAAAGCAAATATATATAAGAGTAAGAGATAATTGCCACTTAATTTTCAGAAACTGGGCAAACTGGTGTACACTGCTACCTGATAAAAGGTTGAAAAAAGATATTTAAAAATAAAAACATGTTTAATTATGCATGGTTAAGCTTCCTTTACATGAATTATTGTTCAAATTCACATATGACAATTTAAAAACTTGCTAATTTCCTAATTTTCATCTGTGATAGAAAAAGGGAGATAACTTGCTCACCTGTTCTTGATATAAAATTACCTGGGTAATTATAATGTACCATTCATATTAATGCTTTTTTAGATATTTCCCTAAAGTTCTATTCATGATCGATCAATTATCAATATGATGATGATTGATCATGAACTTATTAGTGATTCCCAACACTACTGAAGAAGTTGCAAAATTTTCAAATAACAAAAAAATAGATACCTGGTAATCTCCCCATTTGCTCGACATGGACCACTGACAAAGACACTGATACTGACTTTAAACTATGGGGAAAGTCTCGAAATATCAATTTAAAGAAATGGCTTTGTCAAACAAACAAACAATTTTCCTTCTCTCATTTGTATCATTGTGTTCCACTGGGGAATTCATACAAAAATGGGATTTTCCTCGTGCAAGTGTGATTTATTAACAATTTTCTCGAAGATTAATATTGGGGCGAGCCAATTCCCATAAAATCTTGGATATTCCTATCTGAAAGAGTTAATCCTATCTTTTTCGAGGAAATTTGTCCAAATTTAGATATTGTCTGATTGCAATGAAATTTGGTACAGTATATAGGTACATCATGGGACACCGGTTACTCTTGAACCTCACTTTAACTTTTTTTTAAACAGAATGACTGCTATTTCCCAGCCTCTGATTGGTCCAAAATAAGATATTGTCCAATTTTGATGAAATTTGATATGTATGTACATCATGGGACACCGGTCCCTCTGGTCACCTCATTTTCACATTTTACCAAAATGGTCGTCATTTCCTGGCCTCTGATTGGTCCAAATTTAGATATTGTCTGATTTCAATGAAATAGGGGTATTATGGGACAGCAAATTCAACTTTATGGGTTTCATTTCCTTGGCAATAAGACAGTTTTACTTATTTTTGTTTAACCACTGACCTACGGTCAGTACCAGGTAACTGCCCCACGTCGGTTTCGAACTCGCATCCCTGAGATGGACAGCTAGTGATAAAATGTTGGGACACCTTAACCACTCGGCCCCGCGGCCCAACCTTTAACACAGTCTTCTCATTGGTTGAAATTTAGATATTGAGCGATTTTTGATGAAAACTGCTGAAACAGAGTTATCGCCCCTCACTACGCTTCATTCTTTCTGTGACATCCTTCAGGAGTCACCCAACTAGTATCAACTATAGGATTGATCAGTATACGGATTAGTGAGTATCAACAATAGGATTGATCAGTATACGGATTAGTGAGTATCCATTATAGGATTGATCAGTATACGGATTAGTGAGTATCCACTAAAGGTTTGATCAGTATACGGATTAGTGAGTATCCACTATAGGATTGATCAGTATACGGATACGTGAGTACACACTATATGTGTTATCAGTATACGGATTAGAGAGTATTCACTATAGGATTGATCAGTTTACGGATTAGTGAGTATCCATTATAGGATTGATCAGTATACGGATTAGAGAGTACACACTATAGGATTGATCAGTATACGGATAAATGAGTACACACTATATGTTTTATCAGTATACGGATTAGTGAGTATCCACTAGAGGTTTGATCAGTATACGGATTAGTGAGTATACACTGTAGGTTTGATCAGTATACGGATAAGTGAGTACACATGACATGTTTTATCAGTATACGGATTAGAGAGTACACACTATAGGATTGATCAGTATACGGATAAGTGAGTACACACTATATGTTTTATCAGTATACGGATTAGTGAGTATCCACTAGAGGTTTGATCAGTATACGGATTAGTGAGTATACACTGTAGGTTTGATCAGTATACGGATAAGTGAGTACACACTATATGTTTTATCAGTATATGGATTAGTGAGTATACACTAGAGGTTTGATCAGTATACGGATTAGTGAGTATACACTGTAGGTTTGATCAGTATACGGATAAGAGAGTATGCACAATAAGTTTGATCAGTATGCGGATTAGGGAGTATGCACAATATTCATCATAATTATCCGGATTAGTGAGGATCTCCATATCGCTTACCATTGTTCGGATTAATGAACATCCACCACACCAATGAAAACTATCCGGATTACTGAATATCAACGCAACGCTGATGACTATCGAGATTACTGAGTGTGCACAATATTCATTACCGTTTTCTGCATAAGTAAGTATCCACCATGTCATTTATCAGCATCCGGATTAGTGAGTTCCCACTATATTGCTGATCACTATCCGGGAAAGTAAATATCCACCATACCACTGATCATTAACAGGACTAGTGAGTATCACCATACCACTAATCAATTTCCGGTTTAGTGAATATGTACAATAACCACCATCACTATCTGCATTAGTAAGTATCCATCATACCACTGATCAATATCCGGATAGGTGAACATGCGCATTATGTATTATCACTATCCGGAGTAGTGAGTATATACCGTATTTTATATCACTACCCAAAACAGTGAATATGTACAATTATCACTATCTGGATTACTGAGTATGCACACTACTTACAGTCACTGTCCGGATCAGTGACAATGCACTATATATCATTACTATATGGATCAGTGAGTATTTAAAATATTACTTCAACCATCTTCATTAGTGACTATAAAATATATTATTATATATTACCGTCAGTATTAGTGAGTATACACAGCCTTAATGATATCCATCATAATTAGTTAGTAGAATTCAGATTTGATAGGTAAAATTCTTTTTTTATTTTTATTTTTTTTTCATTTTTTTCCCCATATTTCCTATGTGACCATATAATGCTGTTCACCATTATATCATCTTAATTATTTTACGATTATGTCATACAGCGATTAAACTTTACAAATTACATAAAGGTGTTATTGTTGATATTTTTATTATATAACTGCTCCAGGCCACGACTGTAAACAAATGTTCAACTTCACAAAACAATGTGCAGGTTTTCGACTGAAATCAAGGATATGATAATGACATGTCAGCTTCACTAAGTAATGTGCAAGTTTTCGGCTGATATTAAGGCTATGATGATGACAAGTCAACTTCACAAAGCTATGTGCAAGTTTGCAGCTGGAATAATGACAATGTCTTTGTAGCCTTTTGTGAAGCTTCTTCCATCCTTTGAGACTAACTGACAAATACCTGAATATAAACAATGATGTTTGTGACGCCAGTTACAGTGTACCATGCAGTGTGGAAACCTTCGACTTGACGAAATATTGTTACTGGTCAACTCAATAAGAAGAGCCCGTCTCCAGCGGAAATCAACACCCCATCCATGGGTTAGAGTGCAGAAAGTTGATAGTTTCTTTCGTTTAGTCGTATTTGTTTAGATAAACAAATAGTGAAAAACAACCCGGAACGTTGTTATAGAAAACAGTCCAGTGTCGGGAATGGGGCACGAAACAGAAATTATCTCCAATCTCCTCCAATCCTAAAAATGTTAACGTCAACATCCTCCTAACCTAAAAATGTTAACGTCAACATCCTCCTAACCTACAAATGTAAACGTCAACATCCTCCAAACCTACAAATGTAAACGTCAACATCCTCCAAACCTACAAATGTTAACGTCAATATCCTCCAAACCTACAAATGTTAACGTCAACATCCTCCAAACCTAAAGATGTTAACGTCAACACATTTAAAACATAACAATTTTAACATCAACATCCTTCAATTCTAAATATCATTCACCAGACATCGTCTCCTGTCCTACAACAGACTCACCTGACATCGTCTCCTGTCCCACCACAGACTCACCAGACATCGTCTCCTGTCCTACAACAAACCCACCAGACATCATCTCATGTCCTACAACAGACTCACCAGACATCGTCTCCTGTTCTACAACGTACTCACCAGACATCGTCTCCTGTCTCACCACAGACTCACCAGACATTGACTCCTGTCCCACGACAGACTCACCAGACATCGTCTCATGTCCTATAGCAGACTCACCAGACATCATCTAATGGCCTACAACAGACTCACCAGACATCGTCTCCTGTCCCACCACAGACTCACCAGACATCGTCTACTCTCACACCACAGACTCACCAGACATCATCACATGTCCTACAACAGACTCACCAGACATCATCTCCTGTCTCACCACACACTCACCAGACATCATCTCTTGTCCTACAACAGACTCACCAGACATCGTCTCATGTCCTACAACAGACTCACCAGTCATTGTCTCCTGTCCTACAACAGACTCACCAGACATCGTCTCCTGTCTCACCACAGACTCACCAGACATCGTCTACTCTCACACCACAGACTCACCAGACATCATCACATGTCCTACAACAGACTCACCAGACATCATCTCCTGTCTCACCACAGACTCACCAGACATCGACTCCTGTCCTACAACAGACTCACCAGACATCGTCTCATGTCCTACAACAGACTCACCAGACATCGTCTCCTGTCTCACCACAGACTCACCAGACATCATCTCTTGTCCTACAACAGACTCACCAGACATCATCTCCTGTCCCACCACAGACTCACCAGACATCATCTCTTGTCCTACAACAGACTCACCAGACATCGTCTCCTGTTCCACCACAGACTCACCAGACATCGTCTACTGTCCCTCCACAGACTCACCTGACATCGTCTCCTGTCCTACAACAGACTCACCAGACATCGTCTCCTGTCCCTCCACAGACTCACCTGACATCGTCTCCTGTTCCACCACAGACTCACCAGACAGCGTCTCCTGTCCTACAACAGACCCACCAGACATCGTCTCCTGTCCTACAACAGACTCACCAGACATCGTCTCCTGTCTCACCACAGACTCACCAGACATCGTCTACTGTCTCACCACAGACTCACCAGACATCGTCTCATGTCCTACAACAGACTCACCAGACATCATCTCCTGTCCTAAAACAGACTCACCAGACATCGACTCCTGTCCTACCACAGACTCACAAGACATCGTCTCCTGTCCAAACAGACTCACCAGACATCGTCTCCTGTCCTACAACAGACTCACCAGACATCGACTCCTGTCCAACCACAGACCCACAAGACATCGTCTCCTGTCCAAACAGACTCACCAGACATCGTCTCCTGTCCTACAACAGACTCACCAGACATCGTCAACCGTCCCTCCAAAGACTCACCAGACATCGTCTCTTGTCCTACAACAAACTCACTAGACATCCTTTCCAGTCCAACAACAGACTCACCAGACATCGTCACCTGTCCTTCAACAGACTCACCAGACATCGTCTCATGGCCTACAACAGACTCACCAGACATCGTCTCTTGTCCTACAACAGACTCACCAGACATCGTCTCCAGTCCAACAACAGACTCACCAGACATCGTCAGCTGTCCTACAACAGACTCATCAGACATCGTCTCCTGTCTCACCACAGACTCACCAGACATCATCTCTTGTCCTACAACAGACTCACCAGACATCATCTCCTGTCCCACCACAGACTCACCAGACATCATCTCTTGTCCTACAACAGACTCACCAGACATCGTCTCCTGTTCCACCACAGACTCACCAGACATCGTCTACTGTCCCTCCACAGACTCACCTGACATCGTCTCCTGTTCCACCACAGACTCACCAGACATCGTCTCCTGTCCTACAACAGACTCACCAGACATCGTCTCCTGTCCCTCCACAGACTCACCTGACATCGTCTCCTGTTCCACCACAGACTCACCAGACAGCGTCTCCTGTCCTACAACAGACCCACCAGACATCGTCTCAAGTCCTACAACAGACTCACCAGACATCGTCTCCTGTCTCACCACAGACTCACCAGACATCGTCTACTGTCTCACCACAGACTCACCAGACATCGTCTCATGTCCTACAACAGAGTCACCAGACATCATCTCCTGTCCTAAAACAGACTCACCAGACATCGACTCCTGTCCTACCACAGACTCACAAGACATCGTCTCCTGTCCAAACAGACTCACCAGACATCGTCTCCTGTCCTACAACAGACTCACCAGACATCGACTCCTGTCCTACCACAGACTCACAAGACATCGTCTCCTGTCCAAACAGACTCACCAGACATCGTCTCCTGTCCTACAACAGACTCACCAGACATCGTCAACCGTCCCTCCAAAGACTCACCAGACATCGTCTCTTGTCCTACAACAAACTCACTAGACATCCTTTCCAGTCCAACAACAGACTCACCAGACATCGTCACCTGTCCTTCAACAGACTGACCAGACATAGTCTCCTGTCCCACTACAGACTCACCAGACATCGTCACCTGTCCTTCAACAGACTCACCAGACATCGTCTCATGGCCTACAACAGACTCACCAGACATCGTCTCTTGTCCTACAACAGACTCACCAGACATCGTCTCCAGTCCAACAACAGACTCACCAGACATCGTCACCTGTCCTACAACAGACTCACCAGACATCGTCTCCTGGTTCACCACAGACTCACCAGACATCGTCTCCTGTCTCACCACAGACTCACCAGACATCGTCTCATGTCCTACAACAGACTCACCAGACATCGTCTCCTGTCTCACCACAGACTCACCAGACATCGTCTCATGTCCTACAACAGACTCACCAGACATCGTCTCCTGTCCCACCACAGACTCACCAGACATCGTCTCCTGTCCTACCACAGACTCAACGGACATCGTCTCCTGCCCTAAAACAGACTCACCAGACATCATCTCCTGTCCCACCACAGACTCACCAGACATCGTCTCCTGTCCCACCACAGACTCACCAGACATTGTCACCTGTCCTACAACAGACTCACCAGACATCGTCTGCTGTCCCTCGACAGACTAACCACCCATCGTCTACTGTCTCACCACAGACTCACCAGACATCGTCTCCTGTCCTACAACAGACTCACCAGACATCGTCTCCTGTCCTACCACAGACTCACCAGACATTGTCACCTGTCCTACAACAGACTCACCAGACATCGTCTGCTGTCCCTCGACTGACTAACCACCCATCGTCTACTGTCTCACCACAGACTCACCAGACATCATCTCCTGTCCCTCGACAGACTCACCAGACATCGTCTCTTGTCCTACAACAAACTCACTAGACATCCTTTCCAGTCCAACAACAGACTCACCAGACATCGTCACCTGTCCTTCAACAGACTGACCAGACATAGTCTCCTGTCCCACTACAGACTCACCAGACATCGTCTCTTGTCCAACAACAGACTCACCAGACATCGTCACCTGTCCTACAACAGACTCACCAAACATCGTCTCCTGTCCCACAACAGACCCCACAGACATCATCTCATGTCCTACAACAGACTCACCAGACATCGTCACCTGTCCTACGACAGACTCACCAGACATCGTCTCCTGTCTCACCACAGACTCACCAGACATCGTCTCCTGTCTCACCACAGACTCACCAGACATCGTCTCCTGTCCTACAACAGATTCACCAGACATCGTCTCCTGTCTCACCACAGACTCACCAGACATCGTCTCCTGTCTCAACACAGACTCACCAGACATCGTCTATTGTCTCACCACAGACTCACCACACATCGTCTCCTGTCCCACCACTGTCTAACCTGACATCGTCTCCTGTCCCACTACAGACTCACCAGACATCGTCTCCTGTCCCTCGACAGACTCACCAGACATCGTCTCTTGTCCTAGAACAAACTCACTAGACATCCTTTCCAGTCCAACAACAGACTCACCAGACATCGTCTCCTATCCCACCACAGACTCACCAGACATCGTCTCCTGTCCCACAACAGACTCACCAGACATCGTCTCCTGTCCTACCACAGACTCACCGGACATCGTCTCCTGGCCTAAAACAGTCTCACCAGACATCATCTCCTGTCTCAACACAGACTCACCAGACATCGTATCCTGTCCCACAACAGACTCACCAGACATCGTCTCCTGTCTCACCACAGACTCACCAGACATCGTCTCCTGTCCCACCAGAGACTCACCAGACATCGTCTCCTGTCCTACCACAGACTCACCGGACATCGTCTCCTGCCCTAAAACAGTCTCACCAGACATCGTATCCTGTCCCACCACAGACTCAACAGACATCGTCTCCTGTCTCACCACAGACTCACCAGATATCGTCTCCTGTCCAACAACAGACTCACCAGACATCGTCTTCTGTCCTACAACAGACTCACCAGACATCGTCTGCTCTCCCACCACAGACTCACCAGACATCGACTCATGTCCTACAACAGACTCACCAGACATCGTCACCTGTCCCACAACATACTCACCAGAAATCGTCACCTGTCCCACCACAGACTCACCAGACATCGTCTCCTGTCCCACCACAGACTCACCAGACATTGTCACCTGTCCTACAACAGACTCGCCAGACATCGTCTGCTGTCCTTTCACAGACTAACCAGCCATCGTCTACTTTCTCACCACAGACTCACCAGACATCGTCTACTGTCCTACAACAGACTCACCAGACATCGTCTCCTGTCTCACCACAGACTAACAGACATCGTCTCCTGTCTCAACACAGACTCACCAGACATCGTCTATTGTCTCACCACAGACTCACCACACATCGTCTCCTGTCCCACCACTGTCTAACCTGACATCGTCTCCTGTCCCACTACAGACTCACCAGACATCGTCTCCTGTCCCTCGACAGACTCACCAGACATCGTCTCTTGTCCTACAACAAACTCACTAGACATCCTTTCCAGTCCAACAACAGACTCACCAGACATCGTCTCCTATCCCACCACAGACTCACCAGACATCGTCTCCTGTCCCACAACAGACTCACCAGACATCGTCTCCTGTCCTACCACAGACTCACCGGACATCGTCTCCTGGCCTAAAACAGTCTCACCAGACATCATCTCCTGTCTCAACACAGACTCACCAGACATCGTATCCTGTCCCACAACAGACTCACCAGACATCGTCTCCTGTCTCACCACAGACTCACCAGACATCGTCTCCTGTCCCACCAGAGACTCACCAGACATCGTCTCCTGTCCTACCACAGACTCACCGGACATCGTCTCCTGCCCTAAAACAGTCTCACCAGACATCGTATCCTGTCCCACCACAGACTCAACAGACATCGTCTCCTGTCTCACCACAGACTCACCAGATATCGTCTCCTGTCCAACAACAGACTCACCAGACATCGTCTTCTGTCCTACAACAGACTCACCAGACATCGTCTGCTGTCCCACCACAGACTCACCAGACATCGACTCATGTCTCACCACAGACTCACCAGACATCGTCTCCTGTCCAACAACAGACTCACCAGACATCGTCTCCTGTCCTACAACAGACTCACCAGACATCGTCTGCTGTCCCACCACAGACTCACCAGACATCGACTCATGTCCTACAACAGACTCACCAGACATCGTCACCTGTCCCACAACATACTCACCAGACATCGTCACCTGTCCTACGACAGACTCACCAGACATCGTATCCTGTCCCACCACAGACTCACCAGACATCGTCTGCTGTCCCTCGACAGACTCACCAGACATCGTCTCCTGTCTCACCACAGACTCAACAGACATCATCTCCTGTCCCACCACAGACTCACCAGACATCGTCTCATGTCCTACAACAGACTCACCAGACATCGTCTCCTGTCCCACCACAGACTCACCAGACATCGTCTCCTGTCCTACCACAGACTCAACGGACATCGTCTCCTGCCCTAAAACAGACTCACCAGACATCATCTCCTGTCCCACCACAGACTCACCAGACATCGTATCCTGTCCCACCACAGACTCACCAGGCATCGTCTCCTGCCCCACAACAGACTTACTAGGCATCGTCTCATGTCCCACCACAGACCACCAGACATCGTCTCATGTCCCACCACAGACTCACCAGACATCGTCTCCTGTCCCACCACAGACTCACCAGATATCGTCTCCTGTCCCTCGACAGACTCACCAGACATCGTCTCTTGTCCTACAACGAACTCACTAGACATCGTTTCCAGTCCAACAACAGACTCACCAGACATCGTCACCTGTCCTACAACAGACTCACCAGACATAGTCTCCTGTCCCACTAGAGACTCACCAGACATCGTCTCCTGTTCTACAACGTACTGACCAGATATCGTCTCCTGTCTCACCACAGACTCACCAGCCATCGACTCCTGTCCCACAATAGACTCACCAGACATCATCTATTGTCCTACAACAGACTCACCATACATCGTCTCCTGTCCTACAACATACTCACCAGACATCGTCTCCTGTCTCACCACAGACTCACCAGACATCGTCTCCTGTCTCACCACAGACTCAACAGACATCATCTCTTGTCTTACAACAGACTCACCAGACAACGTATCATGTCCTACAACAGACTCACCAGACATCATATCCTGTCCCACAACAGACTCACCAGACATAATCTATTGTCTTACAACAGACTCACCAGACATCGTCTACTGTCTCACCATAGACTCACCAGACATCGTCTCTTGTCCTACAACAGACTCACCAGACATGGTCTCCTGTCCTACAACATACTCACCAGACATCGTCTCCTGTCTCACCACAGACTCACCAGACATCGTCTACTCTCACACCACAGACTCACCAGACATCATCACATGTCCTACAACAGACTCACCAGACATCATCTCCTGTCTCACCACAGACTCACCAGATATCGTCTCCTGTCCCACCACAGAGTCACCAGACATCGTCTCCTGTCTCACCACAGACTCAACAGACATCGTCTCCTGTCTCACCACAGACTCACCAGACATCGTCTCCTGTCTCACCACAGACTCACCAGACATCGTCTACTCTCACACGATGTACACATGTACCCTGTACGATATCACTGTACCAGACACGATGTACACATGTGCCCTGCACAATATCACTGTACCATACACGATGTGCACATGTACACTGTACGATATCACAGTCCACACACGATATACACATGTACATTGTACGATATCACTGTACCCGGCACGATATACACATGTACCCTGTACGATAGCACTGTCCCCGACATGATGTACACATGTACCCTGTACGATATAACTGTACCCGACACGATATACACTTGTACCCTGTATGATATCAGTGTACACATCATGATGTACACATACACACTGTAAGATTTTACTGTACACAACACGATGTAACCTGTACGATATCACTGTACCCGGCACGATATACTCATGTACCCTGTAGGATATCACTGTACACACACGATGTACACATGCACCCTGTACGATGTTACTGTACACGACAGAATGTGCAGATTTACCCTGTACGATATTACTGAACACAATACGATGTACATATGTACCCTGTACGGCATCACTGTACACCCACGATGTTCACATGTACCATGTTCGATATCACTGCACCCGACACGATTTACACATTTATCCCATAACCACGCTTGTTTCACAACTGATATGGCACGTGATAAAATTCGTAGCAGTGTGTTAATGTTTTGTTTACACACCGCAGTGTGTAACCACTTTCTAAGCCTCCAATTGGTCACTTGTGACCTCCAACGAATCTGATTGGCTAACCTCTGGCCTTTGACCACGGATGTTTTTACTACTCTCACTTATCTTCTCTTTTTTTTTGCCGTCTGTCTTCTAAAGATTAGCATGGACACGTTTTGTGGATTTTTTGGTGCTCAACATTAGCATATTAAACTGGATGAGAGGGGTCCCCGGGTGTCCTCATGGAAACGTCGATTAATCTGGGGTTTGAGTCGTACGAAATATAATTTGATGATGGTAAAATAGACGACGGAGGCGAGATATTGCATCGATTATAGGCCTACAAGTAGCCAAGTAGCGAAAACTGATCCCCCCCCCCCCCCCCCCCCAACACACACACTTGATTCTAGATATGCAGCGGATCCTGATAGCAAAAGATGAATTATTACAACAATGAACAAATGTAATACAAAAATGGTTAAATCGCTGTCTCTAAATCGTAGTCATTTGAATGAAGCGGTCGCACCATCTAACGTAACTGTTAGGTAGCTCCCCTTTTAGTTGGGTGTCATTCGGTACGGAACATAAAAAAAATCAACGAAAAAACACAAGTTTTTTTATCATTCCACTTACCTTTATTACGAATATATTTATCCCAAACACAAAAATTTAAAAATTATCTTTGAACATTTGTCTCATGTCAGTAAACTGACGAGATTTCGTGTAAACACACTGACACACGTAAACTAGACTACATAACGTTAATTGTTAGGCTTGCTCAACACTCAAGCTCGGCTTCCGAAATATTTGTGGAAATGCACGATGTCTTGAATGAATGACTCTCAGAATGAACATTTAACATCACAATAACCAGTAATAACATACCTACGAAATCCAGGAAAGGACCGATAATTGAATCTAATATTCAGCGGTGACGTTCAACTTCGCGATATCGATGACGGTGTCGTCTTAGAATATTTCGAGCTGAGTTATTTAAACAAGTTAATTATTAATAAATAAGACAGATACAAGGACTTTCAAACTGACATTTCGTTTTGTAAAATAATATCATTTACAAATATAGTACAGAAGATATGAGTCGTGCATCTAAAATAGATGATAAGCTTTCGTTCATAACGAACTATATTTTGTCCCGTAGTGATTTGGTTCACGGAATTTAGTTGCTACGTTGGGAGAATTTGAACTTGACATGCTTACATTTGTAAGTAAAGAAGTTATTGGATAAACAAGTTCCCCTACTCGTGACGATTGTTTATCATTTTATCCAACTCTCGTTACTTAATTTTCAAATTTTGAAAAGACACTCGCTAAAGCTCGTGTCTTTTCAAAATTAGAAAATTAACTAACTCGAGTTGGATAAAAATGATAAACAATATCCGCTCGTTGGGGAACCTCTATGTATCTTGAACGATATCACTGTACACACTCGGTGTACACATGGACAATGTACGATATCACTGTACACATCACGATGTACACATGTACCCTGCACGATTTTACTGTACACAACACGATGTACCCTGTACGATAGCACGGTCTCCAACACGATGTACACATGTACACTGTACGGTATCACTGTACCCGAAACTATGTATGCATGTACCCTGACGTTATCACTGTACACACACGATATACACATGTACCCTGTACGATATCACTGTACACACACGATGTATACATGTACCCTGCACGATATCACTGTACACTGCACGATATCACTGTACACACACGATATACACATGTACCCTGCACGATATCACTGTACACACACGATATACACATGTACACTGCACGATATCACTGTACACACACGATATACACATGTACCCTGCACGATATCACTGTACACTGCACGATATCACTGTACACACACGATGTACACATATACCCTGTACGATTTTACTGTACACAATGTACACATTGACAATGTCACTGTACCTGCGGTGGCCGAGTGATTAAGGTGTACCGACACTTTAACACTAGCCCTCCACCTCTGGGTTGCGACTTCGAAACCTACGTGGGTCAGTTGCCAGGTACTGACCGTAGGCCGGTGGTTTTTATCCGGGTACTCCGGCTTTCCTCTACCTTTAAAACCTGGCACGTCCTTAATTACACTGGCTGTGAATATGACGTTAAATATAAGCAAATCAAACCAAATAACTGTACCCCACACGATGTACACATGTACCTTGTACGATATCACGGTACCCGACACGATGTACACATGTGCCCTGTACGATATCATTCTACACATAATGATGTACACATGTACCATGTACGATTTTACTGTACACAACACGATGTACACATGTACGATATCACTGTGTACACACGATGTACACATGTACGATATCACTGTGTACACACGATGTACACATGTGCCCTGTACGATATCACTTTACACAAGATGTACAAATGTATACTGTACGATATCACTGTCCCCGACACGATGTACACTGTACGATATCACTGTACACTCACGATGTACACATGTTCCCTATACGGTATCACTGTACCCGACACGATGTATTCCTGTACCCTGTACGATATAACTGTACACAACACGATGAACACATGTTCCCTGTACGGTATCACTGTACACAACACGATGAACACATGTACCCCGTACGATATGACTGTACCCGAAACGATATACGCATATACCCTGTATGATACTCTGTAGTGCGATTTCCTGGTTCTGTACCAGATTTTGAAGTTGTTCGTCAAAACCCTTCACTATTAACTCAATAAACTCTTTGTTTTTCTTCAACATGTCCTGCATGTCTGCCATCTTTTAATCCCTGAAAATACTTTATAGCTGTTGTCACCTCTTCACAACGTCTATGGAATTCCAACATACATATGCTGCATCCTAAGAGTTGGTGGTCCTCACAATACCAAACCTTCTTCTCATCGTGTTGTTCACATCGAGGGACTGACTTTTCCTGATGTATCCGCTTATTACCATATCCACTGATATCTAAAATACCACATTCACTGTGCAAAATATCGTGGTGTTGCACCTTACAATCATCGCAAAAGTTCACTGTCATGTCCTTGCACCTGAATTTCGCGGGATTAGTCATGTGACCATTTGTCTAACAGGGTTTGCAGTATAGTGGTTCAGACGATCGTTCATTGAGCTGAATGAGGTCTTGTATCACAGAGTTAGTAGGAAAATGTTCTGCCCATTTGTCCTTAGATTCTGACGCCATCTTTCCCGACAACTCCTTGGTGATTTAGATCCCGAGACATTCCTGACAGAGGCAGTGGAGACAGGGTAATGACTTTGGTTTCTGAAGTCTCTCCAGATAGATAGTACATTCCAGTAAGTGTAAGTCCAGTACCACACTGAGACAATCATCAAACAAATACACCTCACTCATGCGTCTCACACACAGGGAAGGCCGTGTCCTTAAGTTACCTTAGTTGTTGATAGGACTTTACACATTACTAACACTACTATACAAAACAAACAAGTTGTATCGAAGTATGTCAATCACACATGATTGACCAGATGGAAGCGTAAAAAATGTCAAAATGAAGAAGAAAATTGATCCAGGACAGCCTAGTTTGTTACACTGTACCAATGTGCCACCCGACCAATCTCGGCCAGCATTCGCTACGTATAATCCTTGGCAGGTGACAATGAAGATGAATGTTCGGCATCTCTGTTTACGAGTATCTTTCCAATAAACCCGATGACGTGTTCCTTTTTAACAGGGTCCTTTCCGAATCCAGTATCTAGATGACGAGCACGTTTCGTTTAATCTTGCATTTATTTCATTTCAATCATTTTCAAAATATTGAAATAAACAAGACGATAATGGACAGTTAAGAGCATCAATCCGATAATTGAGCAACTCTGACCTCGGTAAGCGAAATGGGAGGGGGACTGATTACAGGCGCCTACATAGAAAATGAAAATTAAAAAAAGATGATGAAAGTGGTATGTGTACTGTGTAATAGTGAAGGCCAGAAACTCCGTCACGAACGAAACGACACCCCATCTCACTTCAATCGATTAAAAATCATATTTATTCAAACTGGCACAGCGCACATTGCATCTTTAACCTACCGTGTCACTCAATACGAATTGGTACATACAAAACACACTAATCCGTGAAAACATCGCCGAATTCCTCCTTCATAACACCATTTTTCAATCTGCTTCCTCAGCTTGATTCCTCATTTACATACGGAGTTGAAAGGCTAGGTTAGACATTAATATTTTGAAGATGGCGGTAGTAAATAGTATGCGCCATGTTGGTTTGAAGATTTGTGTTTTTAAATCGATTGAAGTGAGATGGGGTGCCGTTTCCCTTGTGACGGAGTTGCCAACCTTGTGCTTTCCACAGTAGGCGTTACCACAATTCACCGTGTCCTGCCCTCAGCTCATCCTCTGCCCACCCCCTACAAATCACCTAACCCTTCGTTCCTCTGTCAATTCACTCCTCCCCGTTCTTCTCCCAATTCATGTCCCCGCATAGTTCCCCTCCTAATTCACACCCCATTCGTCTTTAAATCAACAACATCTTGCTCCTTTCTCAATTCAGCCCTCTCGTGTTCTTTTCTCGATTTAAGCCATACGCTGTCCTATTTACCTCTCCCCCATACTTATTCAAATTCATCCCTCCCCTATTAACGTATGGAGTCACGCTTCTCTTTACTCCGCCCAATTAACTTGATTCATTGGGAGAAATATATCTGTAACAAACGTTGGCGACAGATTGGTCAGGGCTGATCGTGTGAGAAGAAACTTAGCTGCAACTGCCGAAAAAAAACACTGTTTGTGAGACGAAACCTAGCAATGGGCGGGGTCATGTAGGCGATAAACAACTAACTTACTAAGGCCGACAGAACACTGACAATAGTCAACGAGACGAAACCTAGCAATGGGCGGGGCCATGTAGGCGATAAACTAATAACTAACTAAGGCCGACAGAACACTGACAATAGTCAACGAGTGACGCTGACTGTTAAAGTAAACAATACATTTCTAGACTGTGATTGTTTTCGTTTTAACACACTAGTTGAATTGTAAAACCAGGATGCAATTGTCCTCTTCACTTACGAACACGTTATGATATCTAGTGACAACGACTTTGTCACCATTTACAGATATTGCCCATGAATCCACCATACTGTCCGATGACGTCAGCAGTTCCCTGACGTGAGTCCCGTCCCCAGACATTTGTACGACGTTATGTGACATAAAACCACACACGTATATGTTTCCCTCCCTGTCTACGTCTATTCCCCTGGGACAACTCACGACGCCGACCTTCATCACGTCAGTGTGACGTTTGTCAGCCGACAGTCTGGACACCACGACGTCTCCCGTGTTGCATTTATATATACTGACGAGTGTGTCTCCCTTTACTGGGTCATGTGTGAGTGACCAACAGTCATCATTATACTGATGTAACAAGTCAGTCACGCCGTCCTGTGTTACACTATACACTCCTCCTCCTTCTGTACCCACGATAAACCTCCCGTCTGTATGTGTTATACCAAAGCAGTTCTTACCGTTTGACATCCTGATCTCAGACGACAGGGAGAGTTTGGATGCCTCGACTTTCACGACATGTATACCACCAGGACTGTCGACAGCGACCGCCACAGTGTTGTTGTCTACCAGACACAGATCAGTGGGACGTCCTTGAATGGTGAACTCGTCCAGGAACTGTCCTTTTTCTGTAAACAGCTTCAGCTTATTGTTGTAGTTATCACTTACAACGATTTGATCACATGGGAGGAACACAACACCACAGACACGGCAATTATATTCATCCGACGGAATCTTAATGTTGAACTTTCCGATTTCCTTCATTTCTCTTTCTAACAAGTGTGGTTCTAGATCACAATGGTTGCCAGGGAAATGTCGTGGTTGTTTCTCGATTATGATCTTTCCCATTCCGTCGTCATCAAGATTTCCGTGTCCACTAACAACCTGATGTTTGATGCTGACGGACATGTACGACTTTCCCATCTCCGTTATCATGGCCTTACACGACTCCACCTCTGCCTGTCCTCTCCGGTACAGCACTATCGTCTCAATGTGGTCATTTCCCTCTACGGCAGTAACAGTCGACTTCATGGTATTCATCATACTATTCATCAGACGTTCACACTGCCGTAATGACGCCTCCATGTTTATCTTCTCTTCTTTAAACGACGCGATCAACTTGTCTGTGACGTCTTTCTGTAGCTTTTTTAGCCGTTTATCGACCTTTTGATGGAGATCGGTGATACTCTGTAGTGCTATTTCCTGGTTCTGTACCAGACTTTGAAGTTGTTCGTCAAAGTCCTTCACTATTATGCCAATAACCTCCGTGTTTTTCTTCAGCATGTCTTGCATGTCTTCTAGCCGTGACCCATCTTTTATTTTCTGAAAATATTTTATCGTTGTTGTCACTTCCTCACAACTTCTGTGGTTTTCAAAAACGCATATCTGGCATCCTAAGAGTTGGTGGTCCTCACAATACCAAACATTCTTCTCATCGTGTTGGTCACATCGAGGGGCTGACTTTTCCTGTTTTGGTCGACCTCCGCCATATCCGGTTATATCCAAGATGTCACAGTCACTGTGTATGATATCATGAAACTGTGTCTTACAAGTTTCACAAAAATTCGCCTTCATGTCCTTGCACCAAAACTTCGCAGGATTGGTCATGTTACCTTTTGTCTGACAGGGTTTACAGTACAGTGGTTCAGACGATCGTTCCTTGAGCTGAATGAGGTCCTGGATCACAGGGTTAGTAGGGAAATGTTCTGCCCATTTGTCCTTAGATTCCACAGGATTGACAGGCGGGGTCACCCTCCTACAGACAGGACAAGGGAAGGAAGCTTCTGACGCCATCTTCCCTGACAACTCCTTCGTGATGTATGTCCCGAGACATTTCTGACAGAAGCAGTGGAAACAGGGTAAGGACTTGGGTTTCTGAAGTCGCTCCAGACAGATAGGACATTCCAGTAAGTGTAAATCCAGTTCTGGAGGGCGTCCACCTTCGGCCATAGTGAGGGTCAACACTGAATAAAGAGAAATTGTATAATAATAATGTCATATTACTAACAACTTTTATGATTTAATAATTTCACGGACGGGGGAGCTGTTGATTAAATATTCCAGTTTGCTCTCTTTTCTGTTATCATTTTCATTTCTGTGAATATACAAGCACACCCTTTTGATTTTATCTCTACAGAAAGCTATATTTCATTATATTTAAACTTTACTCTCTAATGTTTAACTAGTGGGGTGACACCTAAAGGAATGTCACAGAAAGAATGAAGTGTAGTGAGGGGCGATAACTCTATTTGAACATGAAAGACAGATAAATACAAATAAATTCCCTTCCTTTAGCATTAATACCTTCACTTGCACCAATTGTCCTCACTTCCAATGAATTTCCTCATTTGCACTTAATTGACACACACGACATTTATCTAAGTTTAAAAATTCATACTGGCATCAGGAAATTGAAGGTTATGGGGGTTACCAGTGCAATAATTCTCACACTTTCTACAGTTTTTTGGAATATGACACTTTAATTGATTATGAGACATCAATTCGCATCTATCCAAGCATAAGTTCAGGGTCTCTGGTGTGTTGTTCAATGAGGTAGTCACCTCTTATACCAATATATACCTCCAATACAGTGATATATCACTGGTACCTCCTATATAATAATTATTCTCAAAATTCTACAGTTTTCTAGAATATGACACTTTAATTGATTATGAGACATCAATATTGGCATCTATCCAAGCATAAGTTCAGGGCCTTTTGTCTGTTGTTAATGAGGTAGTCACCAACTACTACAAGGAGACCCAGCCTCAAAATGATTCTGACTGAACCGTGGTGATAAAATAAATAAGCAAGCAAACCTATGTTCAGCTTAATAACAGATGTACTCGCAGTATTCTAATCCATAAATAGTGACATATGCAATCAAAGATTAAGAAATGTCATGCATATTATATAATATGATTTCAAAATCAGGGTTCTAGTGTGTTGTTCAATGAAGTAGTCACCAACTACTACAAGGAGACCAAGTCTCAAAATGATCTAGCATGACTGAACCATATGTGTGGTGATAAAACCAGCAGACAAACCAAACTAAGTTCAGCTCAGGTACAAATGCACTTGCAGTATTCTAAGTTTTAAAAATGTCATGCATCATTTGAGGTAAAAATCATCCGGATCAATAAGGGTAAAGTGGTCTTGCCCAAAAACACAACTACAACAGCACATACCGGCCTGATTGTCAGCTTCCCTTTTCTTCTGCAGGATAACTGTTCAAACTTTTCTATACTTTTTCAATAAATATAATATTAACAAACTTGGTGTATTTGGTTTAACGTCCTATTAACAGCCAAGGTCATTTAAGGACGTCCCAGGTTTAGAGGTGGAGGAAAGCGGGAGTACCGGGAGAAACACTACCAGCCTACAGTCAGTACCAGTTAACTTCCCCACATAGGTTTCGAACTAGCAACCCAGAGGTGGAGGGCTAGTGAATCTAGTGATAAAGTGTTGCGACACCTTAACCACTCGGTCCCTCAATAATAAATAATTAATAAACTTTCTTACAGTGGCAATACAATGTAATACCAAAGAAGTGAAAATTATGGAAAATTTGTTTCTTAATATATAAATGCCTTGAAATTGAGAGAATAGTTATACAAAATGAAATGAAAACTATATTTTATGCAAAGTCTCAAAAACATTTTAATGAAGTTTTTTTTAAAGTAGGACATAGAGGATAATTACTTGCGGTCTAAGGCCTCGTTTACAGTAACTGTTTAAAACTTTTTAATTCTTATTTGTCACAGTTGCAATTGTAAAAGATGTGAAAATTAAAGAAAATGGTGTTATCCCAATATCAAAATAGTTTGATATTAAGAGAATAGTTCTAAAATGTGAAATTAAAACCAGATTCCATGTAAAGTTTCAAAATACTGAATTTGTTTCTTCAGTACAAAATAGAGGGAAATTAACTGCGGTTTTTGGCCAACTATTTAGAACACCCTTAAGCTTCCTTATGTAAATATTTGCATACATGTAGAGTGGTGTTGGCCTAAAAAAGAAAAATATACACTATTTACATGTATCCTAGTCCCCGTGTTACTGTATTTTACCTGTGTGAAGATGACATTATGAAGAAGACTATTTTGTAGAAGTGTTATCATAAAATCATGGTCATTGTTTGAATGTATGGAATAATTTTCTATAATATACCTTTAGATAAGTAAATTTTAAATTCAAAAGATAAAAAAAAATTACATGGTTCCCCAACATTGAATTTAACTTTGGGCGACACAATAAATACATGATAGTTCAAAAAACTTAAGTATAAATTGGTCAGAATTGGTTTCTTGCACATTGTTTTCTTTGGTATATGTAAGTGAAAGGTTGAAATATGTTGGTATGGTATTACAGCAAAGATATTTCAAAATTTACCAATTGCTACCTGTGGGCAGATGACATTTTGAAGAATAACTATCTTACAAAATAGTGATAACAAAATATTGGTAATTATTTAATAACTGATTAAAAATTTAAGATAAAACACAAATACAACATGGTTCCACACCCTAAATTAGTTAATTAACTATATATATAATGTGATATAACAGTTGACATAATTTTAGTAAATTTTGTGTGAACAGGTTTCTCGCACATGGTTTCTTTGGCACATATAAGCAAAGGGTTGAACTATGTTGAATATGTCAATTATGGAAGTGATGATAAAGCAATTTATAGATGCTTGAACATTTAATAATTCATGAAATTTCAAAGTCAACCATTTTGTAAAATTGTTATAGCTAAAACCTGGTAACTCTTTGATTTTGTCAAATAATTTCCCATCTTATCCTTTTTTGTAATAAGTTGAAATTAACTTATTTCAAAAGATAAAAGATGCATGACATCTTTCTATACACCAAAAACAACTGAATTTTACTTAATGTGACATAATAATTGACAATATTTTAGCTTCAAATTGTCAGAACAGCTTTTTTGCATGTTGTTTTCTTTGGTGCATAAAAGTGAAGGGTTTAAATATTTTTGGAAATTTAATCATTATGTATTAAAGCAAAAGATGTTATAATTTGTCACTGTCCTAAGAACCATCTAAATAAAGGCCAGGTCAGAGACTTCAAAATTTAAAGCATTACTATAGATATTTCATTAAAAAATTGAAAAAAAAAAAAATCCATTACTGAAAAAGAATTGTTCAGTATACTGCTAGGGTGTACTGAAGTATATGTATAGTAGTTTCTTGAAAGTTCGTGTCATTGTAAGCTGATATGTATGAGATATGATTCTCGAAACGTCGTACTATCAGCTGATCAAGACATCAAAGCATCAACTAACGACACAGTAATTTCATTAAACAAACAAACAAAATAAAAAATATTAAATAATTACATATTTAAACGTCGCCTGTCTCTAAAACGTTAATGAACACGTAGCTTTTACACTAGGCCGGCTGATCCTGGAAAGCAACAAATATGGTCATAGTAGAACAACTATAGCCTCCAATGTCACATTTAATATGATAGAATATCAAAAAGTCCTGGTCCTGACGGGAAAATGTAATACAACTCACTTAGACTGCAGCTAAAGCCCGGAGTTGAACGAGTAAGCGGCGTGAAGTCCCCGTTGTTGTTCCATCCGGAACTCCTCGGGGAATCATTTCAGAGATAATACCCGATAAGTTCAGGATGGCTTTATTTCTATAGTCGTCCTTTATATATGCGGTCAAGCCGACCATTCCAAGTGTGTTAATAATTTCTATTACATATAAACTTCATACGTCAATTTTAACGGACCTGTTGATGTTAATGCAGGCTTTAAAAGACATAATCAAGATGATTAGCGCAAAACAAATATAAACAAATATAAAACCAGTTGATTCGTAATGATTTTAATGCTTATAACTGTGTATGCCGCCCCGGTCTATCTGTTCCAACCGTGCTAAACGGAAAGGAAACGCCGGTCTAGCGTCATTAAAACTGGCAGCCTATTTATAGGTAAATACCCCAGTCGAGTGGAAAAATACTGAGAAGGTCGAACAAATAGGCCATTTTCAAAACAATCTTGAAATCGTTCTGCTGAAGATATCGAAAAACTAATCAGACAGTTTTCTTCAGGAAACATTTATCTCTTTGTACGAGCATTGTATATATATATATGGATTTTTTTTTCTGAATTTTGAGGGCGATTTAAACAGAACCTCTTGGTCAAAATATCGATTTAGGCATGTTTGACCCAAACTATCTCACAAAAACGATTTTCCACGGGATACCAGATACACCCAAACCTAGATCGAGTCGAGTTTTACAATGGCTCGAAGTATCATCCGAATTTATGTGCCAATTTTTCTGTCCTCAAATCGCTATTATATCGGCAAAATAGGCGAATTAGCTCGTATTATCATTACGTTCCGTAAGGAACGATAACTCTAATGAGTTATCGCCCCTCACTACACTTCATTCTTTATTGACTTGATGACGTCATTCATCGATGACGGTTAAATCGATTCACGCATAGACAACCCATATCGGACGATGGCACAGCATTGATGCCTACTGAATCCAGATATGTGGTTCATTGAAATAAATATGATCAGTTTGATATTTTCTATTTCATTTCGTAATTCTAGCTACATAAAACAATATAGGATTTTAGTAAAAAACTTGTTTTTGAAATATGCAGATTTGTTGGAAACTGGATACATTGAATTACGTATCATTACTTCTTTAAATAAGTTAGATTCATTTTTCAAATTAATTATATCACACATAAAAATAGATGGGATCATTTCCCCGAGATATAAATCATTTGAATGAATGAAAACCTACTTGATGTGTCTTATGACTCATTCCACAAATTAATGATTTCACTATTCATTCGATATAAATTATTGAATTAATTAAATTTAAATATGTAATTATTTAATATTTTTTATTTTGTTTGTTTGTTTAATGAAATTACTGTGTCGTTAGTTGATGCTTTGATGTCTTGATCAGCTGATAGTACGACGTTTCGAGAATCATATCTCATACATATCAGCTTACAATGACACGAACTTTCAAGAAACTACTATACATATACTTCAGTACACCCTAGCAGTATACTGAACAATTCTTTTTCAGTAATGGATTTTTTTTCCAATTTTTTAATGAAATATCTATAGTAATGCTTTAAATTTTGAAGTCTCTGACCTGGCCTTTATTTAGATGGTTCTTAGGACAGTGACAAATTATAACATCTTTTGCTTTAATACATAATGATTAAATTTCCAAAAATATTTAAACCCTTCACTTTTATGCACCAAAGAAAACAACATGCAAAAAAGCTGTTCTGACAATTTGAAGCTAAAATATTGTCAATTATTATGTCACATTAAGTAAAATTCAGTTGTTTTTGGTGTATAGAAAGATGTCATGCATCTTTTATCTTTTGAAATAAGTTAATTTCAACTTATTACAAAAAAGGATAAGATGGGAAATTATTTGACAAAATCAAAGAGTTACCAGGTTTTAGCTATAACAATTTTACAAAATGGTTGACTTTGAAATTTCATGAATTATTAAATGTTCAAGCATCTATAAATTGCTTTATCATCACTTCCATAATTGACATATTCAACATAGTTCAACCCTTTGCTTATATGTGCCAATTTTTCTGTCCTCAAATCGCTATTATATCGGCAAAATAGGCGAATTAGCTCGTATTATCATTACGTTCCGTAAGGAACGATAACTCTAATGAGTTATCGCCCCTCACTACACTTCATTCTTTATTGACTTGATGACGTCATTCATCGATGACGGTTAAATCGATTCACGCATAGACAACCCATATCGGACGATGGCACAGCATTGATGCCTACTGAATCCAGATATGTGGTTCATTGAAATAAATATGATCAGTTTGATATTTTCTATTTCATTTCGTAATTCTAGCTACATAAAACAATATAGGATTTTAGTAAAAAACTTGTTTTTGAAATATGCAGATTTGTTGGAAACTGGATACATTGAATTACGTATCATTACTTCTTTAAATAAGTTAGATTCATTTTTCAAATTAATTATATCACACATAAAAATAGATGGGATCATTTCCCCGAGATATAAATCATTTGAATGAATGAAAACCTACTTGATGTGACTTATGACTCATTCCACAAATTAATGATTTCACTATTCATTCGATATAAATTATTGAATTAATTATATTTCTCATTCAAATAAATGATATCGCATATTAAGCTTAATGGTATCACTCATTCAAATTAATTTATTGCACTGGTTAAATTAATGATATCACTCATTCAGATTGATTAGGTCACTCATCGAAATAAATGATATCATTAATCCAAGTTAATAACATCACTCATTCTAATTAATATCACTCATTCAATTTAATGATAACACCTATTCACATTAATGATGTAACTAATTCAAATCAATGAATTTTGTCTAATAAACAACATTTCTAAGACAACATTCATCCATACATTTAGAGAGTTGCCAACCCCGTTAAAATATGCGTTACAGTTTGGTGTATGTCGGATAGTTGGATCATATGGATCAGACTACCGAATCTCATAGTTCGGACTACTTGGTCTCATACTTCGGATTACTGGATATTATAGGTCGAACTACTAGATCTCATATATCGGACCGCTGGATCTCACAGATCTGACTACAGGGTCTCATAGGTTTGATTTCTTAATCTCATATGTGGGACTGCTGAACTATATAGGTTGGACTACCGGATCTCATAGGTCGGACAACTGTGTCACATTTGATCTTTTAGACATAATTTACTGATGTCATAGGCCGTTGAATCAACACATTATAATCAAGTGTTTGTCTTGACGATGTGTTACGTTTGTGTGAAAATAACAATTTCATTCGTTAATGAGTTCAATTAATATCATACACCTCTCAATCATCCTGCTCCGTTTATTTCCCAATCCATGTACCGTATCTCTCTTAATTCCCCTCTCTCTTTTAATTACCCCCCCCCCCCCTCAGTTTATTTCGCAATTCCCCACCCTTGTCCCCCTCCCTCTCAGCAATTTAGATGTAAATCAATATCTACACTTTGTGTTGCACATTCCAGTGTCGGAATACAACTAGAGGCATCATGTGTCAACAAACATTGCCGCCGGGCACTTTTCAATGTGAGGAGCTTTCTGAACTAGTTAGCCTTTCCTTTACTTTTTAAGGGTGCCAATCAAAAAAAAACTTTACGAATATCAAATGTTGGCACTATCAATTCACGTCAAAAACGAAGTTGCCACATAATCATCAGTGCCGTTTCAATACGAATAATGCGTTTGTCAACGTCGTCTGCTATAAACGCTGATCTGGCAGATTAAATACGGAATATGTTTTAAGCTAAATATCCTTTGAATCTTTATCATATACGGACAGGAAAACATTCATTTATCAATTCCCAACGCATATTAAGAAAACAACGCAACAGCAGTCGATGAAAGCATAACCATTTATATGGAATCACTAGAGGTTTTCATTACATTTGGTTTGAACCTCGCCTCTTTACTTCTAGATCATATACAAAAAATAGCAACTCGCGGTAACGAAATTCATTACAGAAAATTAAAATAGTATAAAGTGATAAATTCAGCAAAAAGACTGCAATTTAGTACAATTAATGAAAGGTTTGATTTATTTTTATGGATATTGTAATATAGTTGATTGCACTCCTTAACCGTTACAATGATAAATGAATACCACATCCGTTTTACAGTACCATGTACCCTTAATTGTCATACCGTGTATTCTATGTTTTGTATCTCTCCGTTATACTGTATAATATATACGTACCGTATTACTCCGTACCTTGTTCCTCTGTATGGTTTGTGTTCTGTATCGATAACGACTTTTTTAAATAATGTGCTGATACAGCATAAAAACCTGTATTTGACTGATAATTGTGAAGGCTATCTACCTACTACAGCCGATAACCGACAAACATCGGCCGCATTATCACATGTCAATAGACTAGATATACTGTATATCACTTAGATTTCGCGGATACTTTATTTCGCGACCTGACATGTATCTCAACTGTCATATTCGCGAATACATGATTTTGCGAACGCTGATTTAGAAATGACTTTTAATTCGCGAATGATGACCATGGACGTTGTAAGACTCCTACATCGGTAACCGATAGCTTCACCGCCATCCAAAAATGTTATTGTTTTTATATATGATCGCGAAGAATTTAAATTCGCAATTGACTCTCCTCGCGTATCAACACGAAGATAAATCCGATGCGAAATAAAAATATTTTACAATACATGAGGTATTAGATTACCAGACTAGGTGTTTTCTTGGTTCTTGCGATGTTTTAAAATTATGTAATATAAGTAAGTTTTGTTGATGGTCGTTTTCCGCTTATCCTGACCTAGGCCACGTACAGCGATGGTCATGGCTAAAAGTACAGGCAAAATATCACGTGACCCCAGTGATTCACACAGTACCAAAATAGATCGTCATGGTCCATTGGCGCGCTGGTGTTGTGAACGGATTATGAAAACAAGTATAATTGACATGTTAAATAGGAATTTTGCACTACTTATCCATGTATGCCTGTGGTCGACGCTGCAGTTCATTTACATTTTACTTTGAATGATATAGAGTAAATCTGTTATGATTTCACTCTACTTTTATGCAAGTGCATTTTTTCTTAACATTTATATATATATGCATTTAATGTTAAATAAAAAATCTTTCAAATATGACAAAGAAAAATTAAATAGTATTTTTCTCAGAAACAACAAAATATGAATAAAATACATCTTGGTGATTCGAACTCGAAACCGGATTATTCTACCATATGAGCTATGCGGACTCACGGGATGGTGAACTTTTATGTTATCAGTTATAGTCAGTTTAGTTAATACGAAAATTAAAATATTCTATCCACTACGATTTTTCAATTTTTCGATACCAGCGCATCAGCTGACCACTTTTTAAGAATATAATTTTAGTTGTCTTTTGGTACAAAGAATTAAATAAGACATTGTAAAAGTTGGTCTTCCGATGCGCTCTATGTCAAAAAATTATATGAAAGTGGGAAACCCCCCTTCGAAAGTTGCAAATAGCCAGATGATGCAACTTTACGGTCATTTAATGAAATATCCATTGCAATGAACAAACGAATTTTTCGCAAATAAGATTGTTTTATATGTTATAGATTTAAGGTCTGTATCCAAAAACTCAGTTTTTAACAATATTTTTGTTTGTTTTTGAAAACGGTAACCATTAGGTCGAAACAGGCCAATATGCGCCATACCTCTTTATAACGTTATATCTATGTTCAATGATTATATGAATGCTTCTATTATTTCATGGTCTATAACAAAAATCGACCGTCGTTTTACGGACAGACGCCCAACTCAACTATAATAAATGTTCTTTTTTTTATGTTTTTGCAGAAATCGATAAAATTATGTATGAAATCCTTATGATAGCACTCGTAGGTACCGTACGTGAGGACTAACCTGACGTAATTGTTGGAATCATGGTATTTGTTTTTATCTTGATGAATAATAGTAATTTTTCACTGGGTGTGATGAAAACATGAAGCACGATAAGAGTCGACACTTGTATACTTTTCAAATGTTTCAAAGTTTCTACTTCACGAGATGAACTATTAATGTTTTTCATTTAGAAACGAGAATGTTCTTTAACATACATTTTCATCCATTTATATATGCCTATTCACTCCGTCTATTTACTTGCCGTATTAGTATTAATCCGCTGAATAGTATAGTTCCAAATAAGTGAAGGAATTTTTATGAAGTCAATAAACACTACGTGTAATGTTTTAATTCTAGTACTCACTGAGTTTATTTTCATATGAATTTGACTTAAATATAAGGCATTCTTATTCGATTTATTGTTGTTATTATGTTATAAATAAACGTGTCATTAGTCAATGAACCAATTCCAGATTGACCCTATTTTTTTCTGTTTCAAACATATTTTATTGATAAATCAATGGGAATTAAGCAACAGGCATAGCCTATATAAGCTCTCTACCTAGCTTTCAGTATATAATGAAAGAAAATTAATAGATATTGTAAATAAATGGGGGAAAGTTAAATAAAAAAAAACAACAAAAAAAAAAAAAAAAAAAAAAAACTAGACAATTAGAACACATACTACTTTCTCATACACATTAACACACATGATACATTCACAGACATTGCATGCATGTAATTATATAATTGTTTTTAAAACTAATTGTATATATTTAGAAGATACTATGAGCTGGTGGGCATTAACATATACCATATACTTACACTGTGGTTCAAAAACAACAAATACTAAGAATACAAGTGCTATTTTGGTGTAACACAATAACTACAATACTTAAATATATTATGTCATAACTTTTAAATTAGTTATCTCATAGTACATGTATACGTATATACCTTATGAATCATGACAACATAAAGTCCACTGGCAAGTGATGCCCAGTAGTCAATCAACACAGGTAATTATTTTGTATATAATAATATCATAATAACATAATTTTACCAGCCATTACGGGTTAATACTATTATTTCAACATCATAGAATTACTATAACACCATCAACAATTTATAATAAATATTCTTCTAATTATATGTCTATATCAGCTATTTGAACCGTTGTGTAGCAAAAATGTATCTATTCACACACTCAAATAAATCCTGGATCTGTACATGATTAATTTCTTGATTGTCATTTAGAATTATATCTAAAGACATTGCATCTATAAAGTCTATATAAATTAATGTAAAATCTTGAAATAGAGTTTGTCTAGCATCAGTAAAGCGAGGACATTCAAAGAAGAACTGGTAGGAGTTTTCAATTCTATAACCACATGAACAATTTGAAGTATTTTTCAAATGATCTTTAAACAGATCATAATTTAGCTGACTCACTCCATTTCTGAATTGACACATTATTATATTAACTTTTCTTGACCCTGTTATTAGGCCTCGACCTGTTTTATTAATTCTCTGGTTAATATGACAGAACTAATAACATTGTCTGAATATAAATGGCTGATCGATGGCCGTGTAATATAAACATATTTCACATTTTTGTCCGGACCATTTCCGCTACCTAGCCAGCTTTAAACCCCCAAACCATTTCCAACCCCCGATGACCATTCAAACTCCCAAACAAGTTCCGCCAACTTGAGACCATTAAAGTCAAGAACCAGGTCCGCCAGCTGTTGTCCACTAATCTCTCTGACATGACCCGCAACCTGGCGTCCATTAAACTCCTGGATCAGTTACGCCACCTGGCCACCATTATACTTTCGGACCACTTCCGCCACCTGGTGTCACCTAAACTCTCTGACAAGACCCTCCAGGTGGCGACCATTAAACTCCCGCACTAATGCCGTTTCCTGGTCACATTAAACTCCGTGACCTGGCGGCCAGGTCACAAGTAATCGTAAAGGCCATGGGCAGTCACCCAACCTGGTAATCTGCCGGTCCAGTCTAGCTACACGGTAACGAGCATTTTCGTGTACCAGTACCACAACCATGTCGCTTGAAACTTACAGTTACTCTACCTTGTCACCATTGGTATCCTTGTGTCCATTAAATTTCCTAGAATATTCCCACTCGCTGGCATACGGCATTCTTCCATTACCTTTTTCCCAAGTCACCAGTGATATTTCGTCCAGGCCCGTCATGTTTAGTTTTCTCCATGCAAGGTCCCCCTACCAAGTCACCATCAATTCACGGTTATTTCTGGCGATATACTATCTATTTGTATTATAGTATCAACCAACGGTCAATATCTACTTCTATTAGAAATCTTCCACAACCTGTTCACCGGTAATTTCCTGACCAAATGTGTAATATACAAACAGTTTTAAATGATTCTTAAGACATTTGTTTTTAAATGTAAGAATGTAAGAGAGAGTGGGTAAAATAAAAATATAGATATGTTAGTTATGCATTGTGAGGAACCATGATGCATCTAACTCCCTGGTCCCTATTGACGAGGAAAGTAAAATGAATTTAATCTCTGTGGAAATAAAAAAGTGGTTACGATGAAAGTATAAGGGAAACGAGTTCGAATCTCGAATATTTATATTTGTCTTCAAAATATGTTTATACTTTTTGGTTGCAATATCATAAGGTATTCAAGTGTGGTTAACATTTGGTTTGCATACATATATACAAAGAATTAGCCTTTTAAATTGGTCATTATAACATTGTTGTAGAATCGTAAATGTTCTACAGTAATTTTACTGCCTAGTCACGTTACCTGGTCACAGGCTACCCAGTCCCGTCAAATTACCTGTTCACGTGTAGCCCGTCCAAGTCACGCTACCTTGTCACTGGTTACCGGGTCACGTCACGTTGCCTGGTGACTGGTAATCCGATGCAGTCACGTTACCTGGTCACTGTAACACGGTCTATTAATGTTTCCTTGCCACCAGTAACCTGGTCCAGTCACCTTACCTGGTTACTAATAACGCGTTCAAGTCATGTTACCTGGTCACGGGTAACCAGACCCAGTCACGTTACCTGATCACTGGTTACATGGTCCAACTACGCAACTAGATAACTGTTGTTTTTTTTAATCGAGTGTAGTTTTTCGCCATGCGTGATAGACCAGCTCTCTATATTATATTAAATCCACATATCATTGTGACGGAGAGAGACGACCACCAGTATCCGATTTACAAGGTGTACATTACAAAACAAAGCGATAAGAAATGAATACATGATTCAAAACAATGACAACAAAGTATAAAATTAAATATAAACTGTTTAATTATGGTTTTCATCACTAATGACTCTGATCACACCGTAGTTAGAAATCAAAATAACGAAAAAAAACAAGGGTAATGTATGCTATCTGTTAAAGTTATTATCGAATACAATCTGTCAACCCGAAGCAAATAGCATACATAAACACGGCTGTTTGATCTCCTGATGTGTGGCTCTACATATGACAAAATTCGAGAGACAGTCCAGCTCTTTATATTGAATTTAATTTAGAACTTACTGAGACAAAGGAATGTTGTTAATAGTATCCCATCTACAAGTTGATTAACACAAAATCAGACCATAACTTATACACATATACTTCGAACTAATGATATCAAGCACAAAATGAAATGGAAATTGTTTGTACCATTAAATAATCATCACAGCAATGGTTTTACATTTCCTTTGATAAAAGGTATAATTGGAACCCGGCAATTTCGGCGATGGTGTATCAGCTGGAGTTGGACATACAATGCTATTATTACTGTTTTAAGTCATACTGTGTCACGATGCACTTCGATTGCTATGGTTACCATACATCTCAAGTGATCTGTTCGTGCTTGTGTATGTTATTAACGTTAGTAAAGCTCAAAGACCCGGATATGGTTGTCATCATAACTAGTGACCACAAACTTATCACCATTTACAGAAATTGCCATTGGATACTTCATCCCTTCCAAGGACGTCAGCAGTTCCCTGACTTGTGAACCGTCCCCAGACATCTGTACGACGTTGTGTGACGTATGACCACATACGTAGATGTTTGCCTCCGTATCTACGTCTATCACGAAGGGATGCCTCACGACGCCAACCTTCATCACGTCCGTGTGACGTTTATTAGCCGACAGTCTGGACACCGTGACGTTTCCTGGGTTGTTGCTATAGACACTGACGAGTGTGTCTCCATTTACTGGGTCATGTGTGAGTGAGTAACATTTACTGTTATACTGATGTAACAAGTCAGCCACGCCGTCCTGTGTTACACTGTATACTCCTCCTCCTTCTGTACCCACGACAAATCTCCCGTCTGTATGTGTTATACCGATGCAGTCCTTACTGTTTGACATCCTGATCTCAGACGACAGGGATAGTTTTGATGCCTCGACTTTCACGACATGTATACCACCAGGTTTGTCGACAGCGACCGCCACAGTGTTGTTGTCTACCAGACACAGATCATTGGGATATCCTTGTATGGACAACTCGTCCAGGAACTGTCCATTGTCTTTAAACAGCTTCAGCTTCCTGTTGGTGTCATCACTTACCATTACTTGATTACATGGAAGGTATACAAGACCACGAGCAAGGCAAGTACATTTATCCGACAGAGTCTTTATGTCGAACTTCCCGATTTCCTTCACTCTACGTCCAAACAATGGTGATGCTATATCATAATGGTTGTCCAGAATAAGTCGAGGTTGTTTCTCGATGAAGATTGTTTCCGTTGCGTCATCATCAAGGTTTCCGAGTTTCTGTGGGTGTCCACCTTCAGCCATTGTAAGGTTCACGAAGGATATACAGTAACCTGAAAAAGAGGAAATCTCACAACATTATTTTCCCCACACGTTTTACAATTTACTTATATTCGTATTTGTTAAACATTCATTTTCACTCTTCATCCTGTTATGATTCACAATTCTGTAAACAACAAGAGCAATTGTGTCGCTACAGCATCCAACTTTTTATTTATTTTGGTTTACATTTGATGACATCATTAAAAGAAGATATTACAATTGCCCCTCTCCTAATTCATTCCCTGTAGCCGTCTCCCTTACTAAATCATCCAATTTCTCGTCTCTGTTAATTCTCTTCCTCTCTGCCGTTTCTCACTCTTCTTCCTCTGTCCATCGCTTCGATTCACCCCTCCGGTGTCCTTATATGAATTCCCACCCTCCCCACTTCCTCTTTCAATCAACCCTCCCCCATAATTCTCTCAATTCATCATCTACTCGACCCGTCTTCCATTGACCTAGTAGTAAAAATTCTAATGTAACAAAGGATAAGGTGCAATAAGGGCCATTTTTGGCCCCATCATAGATTTTCTTTGTTTTTGCAACAAAGGTGCATAGATATATGGGCTTTATAAAAAAAGTAAATTTAATGCGTTTCCGTGTTATGTTGCCTAGCAACCAGCCTGACAACAAAGGCATGCTAATTTTGCTAATTTCAATGATTTCTGCCATAAAAATTACTTGTTACTGGACCGAATTACAATAAATACACTATTTGTTTTTTCCTTTAGTATACTCAGTATTGTACATGGCATTCATAGAGGTATGGATACTTTATAGAAGGCTATTTTGATCTTAGCAACCACATATTTACCATAGCAACCACATCAAAATTACTTCAAAACATCACAAGTTGATTTAAACAACGTAAGAATCAGTAAATAACTTTTTAAATAACCGTTAAAATGCTATTTATCAGGGAAGTTAGACAGACAGTAGGGTTGTAACATCACATACAATACCATAATAGTAACGTGTCAGTCTTTGGTTAAATGGTTTAGTGGTAAAAATTGAAGGATATGATCACTAGCTTCCCACTAACCTAGGGGGTGAACAACCACTAGTTGTTGTACGTTGTGAATTGTACATTGATGGATATTTCTCATCAAAGTGACTGACTGTTTCATGTTCATGACATATTAAGCACTTCTGACAAAATTCCATTGCAGCAGGATGAATAACAAAGTCCAAGAAACAGTTTAAATATTTTATATTAATACTTTATATGACATTATTAACAATAAGTCATTATATGAACCAATTCTATCATTTGATACCATATGTATAAACAAAAATATTGAAATATCATGTCATTAGAATAATATCATCAACACATATCAACATATCATGCCATCAAACTATTATACACATCATCAAAGTATCAAAACAATGAAATAGCATGTTATTAGAATATCAAAGTATTGTTTCATCAACAATAAATATAGAATGCCATCGGGATATCAAAATATCTAATAAAAAAATCATAACATGTCATCAGAATAGCAAATGGTCATGTCATCAAAATAGATCAGAACATTAAAGGATCATGTTATCAACAAAACAGCATGGCATCAGAATATTAAAGGATCATGTTATCAACAAAACATCATGGCATCAGAATATTAAAGGATCATGTAATCAACAAAACAGCATGGCATCAGAGTATTAAAGGACCATGTTATCAACAAAACAGCATAGCATCAGAGTATTAAAGGATCATGTTATCAACAAAACAGCATGGCATCAGAATATTAAAGGATCATGTTATCAAGAAAACAGCATGGCATCAGCATATTAAAGGATAGTGTTATCAAGAAAACAGCATGGAATCAGCATATTAAAGGATAGTGTTATCAAGAAAACAGCATGGCATCAGCATATTAAAGGATCATGTTATCAAGAAAACAGCATGGCATCAGAGTATTAAAGGATCATGTAATCAACAAAACAGCATGGCATCAGAATATTAAAGGATCATGTTATCAACAAAACAGCATGGCATCAGAATATTAAAGGACCATGTTATCAACAAAATAGCATGACATCAGAATATTAAAGGATCATGTTATCAACAAAACATTATGGCATAAGAGTATTTAAGGATCATGTCAAGAAAATAACAAAATAGCATGTTATCAGAATATAAAAAAAAATGTTGTCATAGAATATCATCAAAATATCATGTTAATCAAGATATAATCAAAGTAGCATGATTAAGGTGAACATAATTTTCCAATGGTTAATGAATCCTGATATTACAGGAATTAAGTGATTTCATTTGAGAAAATATAGATATTTACCAAAATGTCCACTAACATGTGTGACCACATAGCTGATACAAAAAACATCTAATCAACATTACGTCCGATGAGAAATGATAAAATATCAATGTCATAATATCCACCAAAATAAACCGTACACCTTATCACTCCTCCAGGGTCACTATTGTCGCTATCAGATCCGTCTACAAGTTCTGGAACCTTAGCAGCGTCTTCCAGAAATGCAGACCAGTCTTTTACGCCCCTAACACTTCCCACATGTCGTGCATATCCCAGATACCAAACAACAGCTGATACGTGTGCGCATGTGCCGACAACTCGAGCTCCAGTCTTGCATTGACAAAACCAGCCTAAAACAACAGCGGGACTGTACTCAATCCAAAGAAGATATTTCTTCGCACTGGTGTGTCGACTTTGAATACGGGCACGTAGCATACCATTAACCTCATCATTAACCATGATTGTGTAGTCGCCGTCCTCGCTTAAGTGCTCTGATGTGTAAGAACGAGCAAGCTTCACTTGGTACACTCCTATAGTCAGGTTTCTGATGTCTTCTTCTGACATGGAGGGAAACTGGTCAACAGCATCGGCAACATCTATAGATTTCCAGGAGTGATTTCGGGTGTCGAGATTCTCCTCCTGGACACGCTGCTGAAGAGCATTCCCCTTGGACGCCAGAACCTAAAACAAGAAACAGATACTTTGATCCATTCATCATTCATGCCACAATTCCAGACTCAAAATAATCTTATAACCATTTTTTGATATAACGATAATGTTAAGTTTTTGCAAAGAGATGTCTCTACAAATGTAAAATTAATCAACTCTAGTGACAAAAATTATGGTAATACACAGTCCGACTCATGAGATATAGTGTATCCTAGTTTATCTATTTAAGTTTTTATTACCTTCATCTTAGCTGCTACCAGTTGGTCACCTTCAGTTGTGCCAGTGTTGAGTGGTGTTCGGTAGCGGTTGCACAGGGCTGCAACAAGCCGCACGTAGTCGCCGATGGCTGGTATCTGTGTGTTCGGCATGACATTCTGAAGATATCGCCACTGCTTCAACCTTCCATTTACTGACTCGACTATCCATCGTATTTTTGTAACGAGTCGAGAAGCATTGGCCTGGAACAGAACATAACACAAACACTTTAAATATTTTTTTCTATTTATGACATTCTGAACATATTTAATCAAAGTGATAGATGTTCCCCAACAAGTGTATAAACATGTAAATAATATGGATACAGTTCTCAGTAGCTCTATATGATGCGTTTGTCTGCAAACATCTTGCATTCATATTGACATGATGTATAAAAGTTCAATACCTATTTATGTTTACATTCCATACATTTTTTTTCAAAATGTATGATGACTGCACAATATTTGGTAATGTTGGGAGCATCAACACAACACTAATTATAATTGTTTATGTCACAGAAGAATTGCAATGGAACAACCTCTAGGTAATTGTATTACTTAATTAAATTGTAGGTTTATACTCATAGTAATAACATTGAATATTTTGTAATATTACCTCTTCTGTTGTGTGTTGTTTTTGACCTTTCTGAAGGAATGTTGGCATCTGGTACTTTATTCCGAGTTCACTCAGAAACTCCAGGGAATCCCTAAATCCTCTGTCCACAACTAGGAGGTCATCTGTCTGCAGCCAATCCTTCATGTTCTCCATGTTGGTCTTGATATTGTGTTTCAGTATGGAAGCATCGTTGTTTTTTTAATCGGCGTGATATGGTCCCAGAATAGAAACGATGTACCCAGTTGTTGTTACGATTACCATGGGTTTGACGAGTGGTCTATTTTTATGTATGCTGTAAGATCTTCGTTGAAATTGAAAATTGTTACTCTTTTCAATGTATATGTATGTGCCGTCCACAACTAATATAGCGGGTTTGTTGATCATGGTGCCAAACAATTCTTGCGCTAGTGGTCTTGTATGGTGTTCAATTACGTCATCTCGTGTTACATGCTGGAATCCCACATTTCTTGGTGTGAAATTAACAGAAAGAAATTGTCTTGCACTCATAATCGCCCTGCGCACACTAGATTTTCCTATATTAAATAAAGTGGACAGTAGTCGGTTTGACATACCTGTTCTCAATTTAACGAGCAATAACGCAATACATGTTCTACTTGTTCGGTTTTTTGTACATCTAATGGATGTGCTACTCGATAAAAGTAAGCACAAGTCATTGAAGTCAGCTTTTGTAATGCCTGTGAGATTCTGATAATCAGCATCAGTTAAAGAATGGTTATTATCAAAGTCAATTCGGTATCGTTCATTTCGCACTGCAATAGCTCTTATGTTTGCAATTAGTGACGAAATATCAGTTTTATTGAAATATGTGCTGCCTTCCTGAGAATTCGTCGAGTTGTCGGTCACAGAGCAAAGTGCCTCTTCATTGAAATATTTATCTGAATCAAGGTGTTTACAGCAACATCTAGATCCAGCTAGAAGCAGATGACCCTTTTCTACAAATAGTCTAGTTCTGCAGTCGATGGAAACTGTCATCAATTTTGAACCTCTCTTTTTGCATATACAGCAGGTGGAATGACTGTTACCAGATGACAAAATGGGTAATGGAATATTTTGAGGACTTTTAAATTGGTTATCATTTCTAGGTTTTTTAGGCGGTGGAACATAGTTCGGATCTTTTGGTGTATCTTCACTATCGGTCACATTTTCACACAACTTAGGTTTCACAGTTTTTGCTGACCTTTTGTATTTCACAAAACATGTTTGACATGTTACATCATTTGCTGCAACTTCTATGGTTAAATGCTGAATAAAGCCTTTGTAGACATCAGTGTTCACAAATCTTCTTTCTTTTGGCCGTGTACGTTTGCCACAAGCAACGCATTGAAAAGACTTAGGCCCGGTCCCTGGCATTCTGCAATACAAATCATAAATAATATTTTAGTATAAGTTAACAAATATTAATTTCTTTTTACATATTTTGTCAATTTAGTGGTTAATATATATATATAGTATAGCCCATGCTTTTTTAATCGAGAAAATACAACAGGGTTTAATGAAAACTAGTTTGAAATGATTTTAATACATTAATTGTACTAAATAATTTAGTATTGACCTATTTTAAATGCTTAAATACTTTTCTGCATTCCTGGTTAATGTCACATAACCAAAATTTAAGTGAAAACTCAAATCAGGTCATAAAAACATTAATAACACAAATATAACACTGAATTTGGGAAATCATGTTTTTTTTTTGTTTTTTTTTTAAAAGACAAAATTCTGATCTAGATTTGGCTTAAAAGAAGTAAAATTATTTGATTTTTTAATATTAAATTATAAAACGAATTTCACAGACATACTTGGAAGATTTAAAAAAAAAAGAGAGAGAAAGAAAAAAAGGTCATTTTAATTTCCAAAAGAAAAAAAATATGACGTCAAGCGGTCTTGAACCCGCGATCTTGTGCACTGCGGCCAATCATTCAACCCCTCGACCACGCTGGCGGAATGTCATAATTCAAAGTTTAAATGCAATTTATACGTTTGGAAGTAAAAGCCAGCAGCGTAAATTTTTCACGTTCCATTTACAACCACATTTTTCGATTTTCGACTATTTAAACTGTGCGAGTACCTTAACATTACAGTTATTGTAAAAATCATGGTATTTTATACATAATCTTCTAATAAACCTGTCCTACGACGGTCAGTGTAGCCGTTTTTGAAGATGTAAACACTGAAACACTTTGCAGCTGTCGTCTGCCCGCGTCGGGGCAGCAGAAGAAACACATAATTTTCTTTCTTTTCAAATGATTTGTATAGATCTACCATGATAATAACATAAAAACAATTCTTTATTGATAACGAAAAACAGCAAACACTAGGGGATGTACTGTTGGGCCTGTCGTAGTTAAAGCCACGGCGACCGAGCGATCGAAAGCAGCACTGTACATTGTATGTGTATGTTAATGACAGGACTGAAAGAAAAGGCCACTTTATACGGAAGAAACTTGCACTTTGGTCAGATTTTGGGAACAGATCAACGCTTAAATACCTGTTTCTACTGCTAACATCTTCTGTTGAACAAATCCATCAGCCAAACTTCAAGGAGGACGATCAGTTCTCTCTTCTGTCATCGCGAAATAATGTAAACAAACACGTCTTCGATGCCGGTCTATTACAATATAACGAAACAGCCATGGTGGTGACGCTTTCCGGAATTAAGTTTATGTTTTGCGAGATAAAAATATGCCTTGAAAGTCAATATTTTATATTTATTTCGAAAATATAAATTATACATATTATTTTGAACAACAATACGGATAAAATGAATTTTGTTTTGATTTTAACAAGATGATTATTTTCTATTTGAGTTGTCTTCCGGACTTCTGAAAACCGTGCTTTCCGGTCGTTTTTTTAATACAGTATACCTCATGGCAACAGCGTCGGGGGCAATCGTCGTTTTTTCTTTTTAGGATTTGGCCGCATTGATGTCCCAGCATAAAATTCAACACATGCACGTAACATTTTTATTTTATTCCATTGGCAAAATATGATGCTGGGACATCCATGCGGCCAATCTCAAATTTAAGTTTTTCTGAGTGAAATTTCCAACAAAATGCCTAAATCCCGCATATCGGCGTCAAGTAAACTCATTTTTTGTTAGATTTTGACAATTATTTAAAAAAAAACGAAAATTGTCCCCTAGAACTACGTTTATTCAACTTCTTATTGAGGCATACACTTAAACTAATTGTCACAGTTTATTTCTCTAAATTTTGGGGCCAAAAATGGCCCTTATTGCACCTTATCCTTTGTCTGTGATGACATATCGACCAGGGCTGAGAGTGTGATGAAGATTTATCTGTTTCTACCGAGACTTGCCGGGCCTCATAATCTCTCATTTAATAAACATTTGAATTTTTTGGCCCAGCCCATCAGCCCCGGGGATCAGTCGGGCCCAATAGGTGCATACTAACAAAACGTCACCCCCCGCTGATAATATTAACCAAGTTAGAATGAATTTCACTAGAAACGTAACAAATGATAGTTAAAAATGTGATTTTCCAATATAAACTATAGTAATGTTTATCCCCTTTCTATGGGCAAACTTGAGACCACAGGGTCATGAAATTCACAATTTTGGCAAAGCACCTTAAGAATTTTCTATCTGTGAAGGGTTGTTGATTCTACGAAATTTTGAAGTTGAGAAGATGTCTGAAATTTTAGTCAATTTGACCATTTTTGGCCCTACCCATCAGCCCCTGGGGGTCAGTCAAGGCCAACATGGTCATACCATTAAACCGCCATCCCGTGCAGATAATGTTACACAAGTTAGAATGAATTTCACTAGAAACGTAACAAATGATAGTTAAAAATGTGATTTTCCAATATAAACTATAGTAATGTTTACCCCCTTTCTATGGGCAAACTTGAGACCACAGGGTCATGAAATTCACAATTTTGGCAAAGCACCTTAAGAATTTTCTATCTGTGAAGGGTTGTTGATTCTACGATATCTTGAAGTTGAGAAGATGTCTGAAATTTTAGTCAATTTGACCATTTTTGGCCCTACCCATCAGCCCCTGGGGGTCAGTCAATTCACAATTTTGGTTGACCTTTGGCCATCGAAGCTTCCTGCCATATTTCATTTAGTTTAGAAGAAGTTGAAAATGTAAATTGTTTTGCGGACGACGCATGACGACGGACAAAAGGCGATTAGAATAGGTCACTTGAGACTTTGTCTCAGGCGACCTAACAATGTGCTGAACTAAAGCCACCATATCCTAATAAGTAATATTACACCAGCTGTAAATGAAAACTTTATTTACTTAACAATTACGCAGCAATTTGTATATCAGTTCCGCACGCAAAGTTCATCAAGCAAATACACCTCACACATGTGTCTCGCACATATAGAAGGCCGTAGTCTTTTCGTTATCTTAGTTATTGATAGGACGTTAAATATTACTAAACAAACCAAGCAAGTTTTTTTTTCAAATTAAATTTATCACACTTGATTGAACAGAATGTAGCGTGTGAGGGGTCATATGGTTGGGGGAAGCCGGAGTCAAAAGGGAAGAGAAAATCGGACCCTGTCTACCTAGGTGAAAGAAACGTTTGTTACAATGTGCTACTGAGCCACCCGTCTAAACTCGGCCAGCATTCGCTTCGTATACAACACTGTTGTTTATAATACAATACGTCTGAGTATCAATGTCATTGTCAGACGTAATACTCACCTTAGAATGCTTTAAACTACGATAAAGCCATCGATCGTTTCAAAGCGACGAGTCATTCCTTTACTTCCTTGTTGTGTATAATATACAGATCACTGGCGGCGGGCGGTATCATAATTCCGGATATGACAACATATGTCTCAATTACCATATTAAATATAATTTCAATAATTTCAGTTTTGCTTACCTCGTGTCTGTATGTATAACGTTAACCTGGTATGTCAATGCTATTCGATTATCTATATAATACCGTAAAAGCAGAAATTCCAAAACAACATTGACAGTTATACCTAAAAATAGAATCAATCCGTTTGGGCTTTTTAAACCCTACGTTATGCGACATGAATTTAGTTTGGTCTACCGGGTTCTCATAGGTCGGATTAACGTTTCTCGAACACAATTCTGTCCTCACCTCTCACTCAGTTCTCACTCCCGATCTCTCACTCAATATTCAGACCCCTCTCTCACTTAATTCCCTCCACGCCTATCACACAATTCCCTCCCCACTTATAACTCAATTTTCACTCCCCCATTTCCCACTCAAATCCCTCCTTACCTATTACACAATTCCCTCCTAACCTCTTTCTCAATTCCAACACAACTTGTCTCTCTAATTTCCATCTTCCCCTCTCTTACTCAATTCCCTCCCCACCTATCACACAATTCCCTCCCCACATCTCTCTCAATTTCCACCCCACATTTCTCTCTCAATCTCATCTTCCCTTTTCTCGCTCAATTTCCACTCACCCTTTCTCTCTCATTTTCCTCTCAAATTATTTCTCATTTGTTTTTAAATTTAAAAACAAATTAAACATACATAAAAGAAAGTGCTAAACGTAACCTACCGTATCATTAATTGACATTCCACAAGTTGTAAATGTTAAATTAATTTACCTTACAAAAAGAAACAATAAGTATATCAAGTCATGTTACCACAAGGAGACGATCATACACGAACACTCTTCACGCACGCATCCCGCACAAAGGAGAGAGCATTCTATCAAAATATATCAATCACAATTGCACGTTGGACCGGATGGAAGCATGTGAATGGTCACATGGTGTGAGGAAAGCAGGTTAAAACGAAAACCAATGTGTTCGAGCAGTTGACCCCATGACTTTTAGGTCTCGAAAATCATGTATCAATAAGTGATATCGAAAGACAAATTCAATATCTGGATTATCATTAAGATTTGTCAATATTAAAGCTTAACCAATCAGAAGTCTGTATATGGTTTTAATGCATTATATATGTAAAACAAAGGTTACGGAAACAAACACTGAACAAAAAATCCCACCTTTACCTGTATTTGGGTTTCGACCATACAGGGAACAACCAACCAATTGAAAAAATATATTTTTGAAACAGCCCCTGTGTATAGAACGTTCAGCCAAGGATAAAATGTCTGGCAGCCACTGATTGGCCAGTATGTTATGAAGTGAGAAAATAGATATGTAGCCTGATAGGTAACTATCAATAAGAAATGTTGATATAAATTTCTGAAGTCCGATTGGTTTTTTTCCCAAAAGTTCACGTAATAATAGTAAACAGGTAAAAATTTAAGATTTTTGAGAATTTTTACTGCGAAATTCACCTATTTTCAAAATGGCTACCCTGGAGAAAATTTGAGCTGAAGGACCCAACTTTTTTTTTGATTAGGTGTTATATCAGACCCTAAACTTTTGTTATAAACCATAATTGTCATATTCAATTCAAGAATTTGAATGAAATAATCCAAAACGTTAACACTAAGGTCTATGGGAAAACAATTGGTTGGTTGGTCTCTACAACAAAGCTTGATATGGCTTGGTACACGACGTATAAATATAAACACACAGTTAGATGCTTAGTACAAAGCGGATACTAAAACACACTTACATTAGATGTCTAATTACACGACGTATATTTATACACACATACATTATGTCTTTGTACACGATGTATAATTATACACACATACATTATAGGTCTTTGTACACGATGTATAATTATACACACAAACAGTAGATGTCTGTTGACATGACGTATACTTATACACACATACATTATGTCTCTGTATACGATGTATAATTATACACACATACATTATAGGTCTTTGTACACGATGTATAATTATACACACAAACAGTAGATGTCTGTTGACATGACGTATACTTATACACACATACATTATGTCTCTGTATACGATGTATAATTATACACACATACACTAGATGTCTTTGTACACAATGTATAATATACACACATACATTATATGTCTTTGTACACGATGTATAATTATACACACATACACTATAAATTATGTCTTTGTACACGATGTATACTTATACACATACACTAGATGTCTTTATACACAATGTATAATTAGACACATATACACTAGATGTCTTTGTACACGATGTATAATTATACACACATACACTAGATGTCTTGGTACACGATGTATAATTATACACACATACACTAGATGTCTTGGTACACGATGTATATTTATACACACATACACTAGATGTCTTGTTACACGATGTATAATTAGACACAAATACACTAGATGTCTTTGTACACGATGTATAATTAAACACACATACATTAAATGCATGCCGAGTTATCTCCCCTGGTCGTGCATTTTGTCGACGTATCATTGATACTACTGTTGGTGTGAATCTGCCGCATCATAGAATAAAGAGTTAATGCTGCAATGAAGACAGATGTAAAACGCTGGCTATCGTATTAAGAAAAGTATAATGGTGTGACTGTAATTCCTGATAGACAATGGAAATGTTCAGGATCTCCAGAATTATACACTGATAGTGCAGGTGGCCAGAAAAAAGATTTGGTGTGTACTTTCAATGTGCATGGGCGTTTGGATCATGGCTTACAGCTTGGTTAAGTAGGGGCTTCCTTAGTGATATAACCATTTTAGAGTTAATTCCAGTTTATGTATCTATCAGTTTATGGGACTGTAAGATGAAAAATAAATAAGTCTTGATCCATTGTGAAAATGAGGCTGTGTTGAAAATTATCAATAAAAAAAATCTTCAAAATCAAAAGATATTATGTCTATCATTCGGCCGTTAGTTTTGTTGAGCTTATAACTAAATTTAAATACCAGGGCCGAAAATATTTCTTGCAAATACAATATTATAGCTTATGCCATTTCTCGCCAACAGTAGGCAAAATTTTGTCGTGCAGCTCCAGCAGCGGCACCTCTTCCACCCCTATAACTGCCCATCTATGGGAAATATGAACTACAGAAGCTAACATATTGCTTAAAATTGCTATAGTTGATAATACATAGAAAATGTACATATGCAATGCTTCCAAACATTCAGGTCCTCATATAATTTGTCATGTGCATGGCCTGTCCAGCCACACCAGTTAATACAATATATATTATATGTGTCACTGCAAAGATACTCAGCATCTACAATTTCAACAGACATTAGTGGAATAGCCCATGAACAAAAATACAAGGTCAGCAGGATTCTACACAGTTTTTTATTGTTATAAAAAACTAGGTGGAACACAGCGGAGTAACAAGCGGGTGGACCGGTGTCTCCCTATTATCCTACCTCAGCTCAGGCAATTGGTTACCTCCCTTCAATTTGTCTGTTTATCTAAATTTGAGTCAGACCTTTTCACCGCGGTCATCAATATAGCATTTTTTTGTATTTCTTGGTTGGTAATTTGTTTAGTCTCTAGTATCAATGGATATAATCCACGCCACTTGTCTGTGTCGGATATTACTATAGCTTACTCTCCATCAAGACACTTAAAAGTAGTTATTCGGAAAAGACAGACCAAAAGGGTCACCCGGTATCACTACATATTAACGTCCACCCGGAAATAAATATTTGTACTGTGACGCTTATGAATGAATACTTATTAATTCGTCCACAAGCATCAGATCACCAATTATTCATACATAGGAATTGTTCACCTGTGACTCGTTACCAAGTATCAACTATGTTACAGAAAACTTTATAATTAGCTCGTGTCCCTTGGGCCCGATGCAGGACTCACTCCATTCGAATAGGTGCTACGACTGAGGCAGCTTCCCGAGGGATCTCTGAGCGAAAACTCCAAACGTGGGGTAGATGGAAATCAAAGGTTTATTCTCATTATATAGATTCCAAGTGGAGACAATTTCCAACTATAGTAAAGAGCAAGTACCGCAATCGTCCTAGTATATACCTTTTAGCTGACCCCTCATGGTGTTGTAGGTTAAAACCCCCCTAATCTTAAATCCAATTCATATACCTGATGTACCAACCACTAATTGTTAATGTTGATGCCTAATGACAATTATAACGTCACATACGGTAAGTCTGAATTGCAGTTATCTCAAACATCATCAGATATTGCCAGGTCAATCACCCCATATATGGGGCATATGATCCTTAATTCCATACTGGGGTATGAAGGAGTCTGCCGGGAGACCAGGCTGTATTAACCTTAACCTTGATAAAAAGGGCTATCCATTCATTGAAAGACACGTAGAGGGATGAGCTGAAGTGAATTGGATTCATTAGTGCAGAATGAACTAGAAAAACACCCTCCCCCAGAGATGATCTGGTTCAGCTCTGGTCTAATGATGTTGTTAACTTTAATGGAAAAGATTGGATAGATACAATTAAGTGTTCATTCTTAAGGGCTGCTGCATTATCTCCCCTTACTACTATAATTTGGCGTGAAATACTACCCCGCGATTATTGCTAGTATAGAAAGAAATGGGCAGTGTAGGGTTAAATTATGGGGATATATATATATATGCAGTATGGATGTGGGACGATGAAAACCCGTCATGTGGCGGAACCCAGAGGAAGACGGAGAGGCACATGGGATCTTGCACCTAAATACTCATGCCAGCTTTGATTTACAGCAGGTTGTTGGTTTTTTTGACATGAAGAATGGGATTTCTGACGGTACCTTATGCCCCCCCCCCCCCCCCCCCCCCCACACACACACACACACACACACACACACACACACGCACACACTCACTCACTCCTTGGTACCATGGAGGGAGAAGTTCACCTTGTCATGAATTTAACGAGGTGGGCTGGGGGTAATATGTGCTTGTCTATACAGATACATAGGATTTTGGTAAACGGATGGGGGTCTCATTGTCCAGTTTGCCCTCATAAATGCAGGGGAACAGGTCACTCGTGGTGACGCTTGTTCTTTGGCTACCATAATGCGGCCAGATTCTTTCCAATATGTCCTGTGTGAATACATTCAAACGAACAGTAAGTTTCCAGTTGAGTTTTGTATGCAAGAAGACTGTGTATTACCTAGACACAATAGAGCTTTGTATAAATCATACCTTTAGCAGCTCATTTCCATATAACAGCTTTGTCTCTGCATAAGTTCTCATGGGCTTTAAAGAAACAGTTCAAATCTTCGTATTTTTTATTTTACATAGGTGAACAAAATACCTAACCTAAAATCGTATCGAATAATCTGACTGACGAGACAAACTTCAATTTAAATAATGGGTTACGATATTTAACATTGTAAACGTACAGGTGTTGTTGGTTCAGATATCATACTACGTATAACATTACGACGGGTTTCCTATAAGGAACATTTGGGAGATTATACATAGATTAAATGTCTGGGTACATAGCTACTACAGCGCCAAGTCTTACCTATGCATATACAATCATATTACCAGGTCATATTGACTATAATGGATTGGCCAGAAATATATATTCACCTGTGTTTTTTATGAATTATCGTGGTGACGTTTTCCTCTCGACGGACAGGCTAACTGATATTCAATCTAGTCATTGTTAGGATTGGTTTTCATAATTGCCTTCTTATCAAACAATTATCCGTAAATAACAATTTAAAACAGTGTTAACAGACGTATGATGTGATGTAGATACACATTCAAAAAACAATACGTATTATCTTGATACTTTTAAGATAAGTGTCATATATATAGTTAGTGTACCTGTACAATGTTAGTGAAACGCTGATCTCTAAGTAAATCTCACTTACCTTGGATAGTTCTGTATCATAGTAATGTCTCCTTGTAAGGGTACGTGACGTAATACAGGACGTTTACATACACATGAATGTATACCTGTGATTCATACCTATTGTTAGATAAGCAATGGTTTAACACTGTCAGAAAGACAATGGTTAATCAAACAAAGACTTATTAGACCGCTTGTGAATACATGAAGCAAAAAATTAAGACCATTTTGCCTCTATGTTTATCATATTAAACCCAAACAACGTTGAATTCTAAAGGTCATGGGTGTTAATAACGTTATCAATTACACTATTGATTTCGTTATAAATTGAATGTTAAATTGCATCAGTAAATACAATAATAATTGCGTTGTTAATATGACATACATAGTAACGTCTTAATGACATTATTTATTTCATAATTGATTACGTTATTCATTTCTTTATCGATTACATTATCAGTTTTTTTATTAATAAAAGATTCTGTTATTTATTACATTCTCCGTTACATCAGTTATATCGTTATACGCGATTTCTGCTTTTTAGTTATTGTTTCACTGAAGCGGTAAGTTGATCAACATATTCTTTTATATTTAAAGAATTTTGAACTGTTAACTACGTAGTGTACCTAATTATATGTTTTTGTATTCTTTGCTAGAGATATTTAAAATGTGTTTCTCGTATCTGAGGCATACTAACCTAAATATAATTATGTTTTGTATTAACCCGGTAACCCGGTCCAGTCACGTTACCTGGTCACTGGTAACCGGGTCCAATTACATTACTTGGTCACTGGTTACCCGGTCCAGTTAAGTTACTCGGTCACTGGTAACCAGGTCCGGTGACACTGCCTGATCATTTGTAACCGGGTCAAGTCAAGTTACTTGGTCACTGGTTACCCGGTCCAGTTAAGTTACTCGGTCACTGGTAACCAGGTCCGGTGACACTACCTGATCATTTGTAACCGGGTCAAGTCAAGTTACTTGGTCACTGGTTACCCGGTCCAGTTAAGTTACTCGGTCACTGGTAACCAGGTCCGGTGACACTACCTGATCATTTGTAACCGGGTCAAGTCAAGTTACTTGGTCACTGGTTACCCGGTCCAGTTAAGTTACTCGGTCACTGGTAACCAGGTCCGGTGACACTACCTGATCATTTGTAATCGGGTCAAGTCAAGTTACTTGGTCACTGGTAACCCTGCCCAGTCACGTTACCTTGCCACTTGAAACCAGGGCTGGTTGCATTACGTGATCACTGGTAACCAGACCCAGTGACGTTGCCTTGTCACTTGTAACCGGGTCAAGTCACGATACTTGGTCACTGGTTACATGGTCCAATTACGATAATTTGTAACTGGTAATCCGGCCCAGTCACGTTACCTGGTAACTGGTAACCAGATCTGTTCACAATTCCTGATCATTTGCAACCGGGTCAATTCAAGTTACCTGGTCACTGGAAACTCGGTCCAGTCACGTTACTTGATCACTGGTAATCCGGTCCAGTCACGTTACCTTGTCACTTGTAACCTGGTCAAGTAACATTACTTGGTCACTGGTTATATGGTCCAATTACGCAACTAGATATTTCTATGTATTTATTCAATCATGTATAGCTTTCCGTTCATGTGTGATATTCTAGCCCCATATGTCATATTTAATCCACAAGTTATGGTGACGGAGGAAAACGGTCACCGGTATCCAATTTACAACACAAAATCAGATGATAACTGATGAACAAATGATACTAAATAATGACAAAAACATAATAAAATGAAATAGAGATTGTTTAATTATTGTTTACATCACTCATGGCACTGATCACACTAGTTAAAAATCGAAATAATGCAAAAAAAAAAAAAAAAAAAAACCACTATGGTAACCTATGATATCTGTTAACGTTATTATCGAATGCAATCTGTCAATTTGAAACAAATTTTATATATGAACAAGGCTGTTTGATCTCTTGATGTGTGACTCTACATATGACAATATAAAATGAGAGACAACCCAGCTCCTTATATTGTGTTAAATCCTCACCTTACTGAGTGAAAGGGATGATATTAATATTACCCAATCTACAAGTTTGTACAACACAAAATCAGACTAATACACATATACTTCGAACTATTGATATGAAGGTTAAAATCAAATGGAAATTGTTTGTGACTACGATTAAATGATAAGCATAGCTATGGTATTGCATTTCGTCTGATAACAGGAATAATTAATTAATATTTAATAGGAAACCGGCGATTTCGGCGATGGTGTATCAGTTGAAGTTGGAAATGAAACGCTGTTATTACTGTTTTAAGTCATAACATGTCACAATGCACTTCGATTGTTACGGTAAACATACATATCAAGTGATCTGCTCGTGATTGTGTCTGTTATTAATGCTAGTAAAGCTCAAAGACCCAGATATGGTTGTCCGTTAAATTAATGATCACAAACTTGTCACCATTTACAGATATTGCCCATGGTTTGTGCATGCCATCATATGACGTCAGTAGTTCTCTGACGTGTGTCCCGTTCCCAGACATCTGTACGACGTTGTGTGATGTATAACCACACACGTAGATGTTTCCCTCCCTGTCTACGTCTATTCCCACGGCACCTTTCACGACGCCGACCTTCATGACATCCGTGTGACCTTTGTCAGCCGACAGTCTGGACACCGCGACGTCTCCAGGGGTGTCGTTACTGACACTGACGAGTGTGTCTCCCTTTACTGGGTCATGTGTGAGTAAGTAACAGTTACTGTTATACTGATGTAACAAGTCAGCCACGCCGTCCTGTGTTACACTGTATACTCTTCCTTCATTTGTACCCACGATAAACCTCCCGTCTGTATGTGTTATACCGTAGCAGTCCTTACCGATTGGCATCCTGATCTCAGACGACATGGAGAGTTTTGATGACTCGACTTTCACGAGATGTATACCACCAGGAATGTCGACAGCGACCGCCACAGTGTTGTTGTCTACCAGACACATATCATTGGGACGTCCTCGAATGGTCAACTCGTCCAAGAACTGTCCTGTGTCTGTAAACAGCTTCAGCTTTTTGTTGTTGTCATCACTAACCACTATTTGGTCACATTGAAGGTACACAACACTACGGGCACAACAATTACCTTTATCTGACGGAATCTTTATGTTGAACTTTCCGATTTCCTTCACTTTGCTTTCTAACAAGTTTATATCATGTTGAATGCCAGGGAAACGTCGTGGTTGTTTCTCGTTGATTATCTGTCTGACAGGGTTAACAGTACAGTGGTTCAGACGATCGTTCCTTGAGCTGAATGAGGTCTTGGATCACAGAGTTAGTTGGGAACTGTTCTGCCCATTTGTCCTTAGATTCCACTGGATTGATAGGGGGGTCACCCTCCTACAGACAGGACAAGGAAAGGATGTTTCTAACGCAATCTTCCCTGACAACTCCTTGGTGATGTAGGTCCCGAGGCATTCCTGACAGAAGCAGTGGATACAGGGTAAGGACTCGGGTATCTGAAGTCGCTCCAGACAGATGGGACATTCCAGTAAATGTGATTCTAGGTCCGGGGGACGTTTACTTTCGGCCATTGTGAGAGTCAAAACGAATACATTGACCTGGAAAAGAACATTCTAAGATAAATATGATATTTTGAAATGATTTATGTCTTGTGATAATCAATATTAAATAAGGGGCGATTGAAGGGTGATTTATGATGAATTCAATATAAAGGGGCATTTCAAATTTCAATTCAAATACTTGATCTACACGCACGGATAATGAAGTTTGTGTGTAAAATAGTATAGTATGTACACAAATATATTCAACAGAAACAAACCTATTGACATATGTCAAAATGGACGAGAAACAAATTATATCTCAACATACAGACATATCTAGACAATTATAGGGAAAAAATAGAAAACTAAACTCTGTATATACCATTAATATTAACCCAATCGCTAAAATGTCAAAAGACGTAATTAAAACAATACAACGACCCGATTACTGGAATTCCTTGACAGGTCTTCTTATACTGAATTATAGACTTCTATCGAATTTAACGATGATATATTTATATATTCAATTAAGTAATAAAATTATTATGCAGCAATGCTTCTCAATATTGAATGATAATAACACAAAGTTTAAATATGAAATATACCGATATTTCTCTTTGTTTTTCCTACCTCTGCGTCCTAATATGTAACATAATATGTCGAATGATCATATTAGGATAATTAACATAAACGTGACAGCCACGACATTAATAGCAACACGATAACTCGTTTCCTATAATTCAAATAGAATACTAATGTTAATTAAATGAATTGTATCTATACTGTCCTAAGGAACGGCGCTATGCAGTTTAGATAAACTATGTAGCAACCACATAAAAATGAGACACACTATTATGCTAGGAAGAAATGCTTACAGCTAAGATATACGGATAGGTGACGCTACACAGCTACCATATCATAATGAGTGACGCTATACAGCTACCATATCCTAATGAGTGACAATATACAGCTACCATATCCTAATGGGTGATACTATACAGCTACCATATCCTAATGAGTGACGCTATACAGCTACCATATCCTTATGAGTGACGCTATACAGCTACCATATCCTAATGAGTGACACTATACAGCTACCATATCATAATGAGTGACGCTACACAATTACCATATCATAATGAGTGACGCTACACAGCTACCATATCATAATGAGTGATACTATACAGGTACCATATCCTAATGAGTGACGCTATACAGCTACCATATCATAATGAGTGACGCTATACAGCTATTATATCCTAATGAGTGACGCTATATAGCTACCATATCCTAATGAGTGACACTATACAGCTACCATACATGTGATATCCTAATGAGTGACATTATACAGCTACCATATCCTAATGAGTGACACTATACAGCTACCATATCCTAATGAGTGACGCAATACAGCTACCATATCCTAATGAGTGACACTATACAGCTACCATATCCTAATGAGTGACACTATACAGCTACCATATCCTAATGAGTGATACTATACAGCTACCATATCATAATGAGTGACACTATACAGCTACCATATCCTAGTGGCGATTTACAGCTACCATATCCTAGTGGCGATATACAGCTACCATATCATAATGAGTGATACTATACAGCTACCATATCATAATGAGTGACGCTATACAGCTACCATATCATAATTAGTGACATTATACAGCTACCATATCATAATGACAGACATTATACAGCTAACATATCATAATGACAGACATTATACAGCTACCATATCATAATGAGTGACACTATACAGCTACCATATCCTAATGAGTGACGATATACAGCTACCATATCATTATGAGTGACACTATACAGATACCATATCATAATGAGTGACGCTATACAGCTACCATATCCTTATGAGTGACGCTATAGAGCTACCATATCCTAATGAGTGACACTATACAGCTACCATATCAGAATGGGTGACGCTACACAGCTACCATATCATAATGAGTGACACTATACAGCTACCATTTAAGGATTGATTGTCAATTTTGTTACTTGCATGGACTGATGAAGGGAAGTGAACCTCGTGCAAATGAAGCGAACTGCGAAGCAGTTCATGTACCATTTGCACGAGGTTCACTTCCCTTCATCAGTCCATGCAAGCAACAAAATTGACAATCAATCCTTATATTTACGTTAACCAAATTAAAAGCCTCGCCACCAGATTGCAAAATTCAGTCACAACGGTGTGACGTTAGTATGTCATTTTGTAACATTATTATATTTATCGTACATGTGTGCACAGTAGTGGAACAGCAGACAGTCAGCTATTCTGGTCGCCAAGGCGACACAAAATATAGTATAATACACGTTTTGATTATTACGATGTTAATACACATGAATACGATATATTCAAGGTAAAATATTAATTTATAACAAATATTTATGATATTGTATAATAAAAACTTAGCAATACCCACATGAATACGAATTTAAAGTGTAGTGTTGACAGTATAGTATATGTGTGATTTGGTCACTCGAGACACAGGGACTCGGAAAAAAAATGAGCACAAGGTTAACGTGACGACAGCTGTTCAGTGAATTATCACAACATTAAAAACATAGTTTATATACTCTCTAAAGCCTTTGGGAAAATATTTTGTAAGGTTTTATAATTTGAATGAATGTTGGAATTTTAGTATTTCGATTATTTATAGATGTCATATGTTACTCACAATTTAACGCCGAACCCCTGTGACCGTATGTGATGCAGTCCAGCCGGGATATTCAGAGCTCCAGAAAAAGTGTAACAATGTGGATTTTAGTCGCAGGTTAGCTGATGATGTAGATTGTGCGCTTGAAATATTGGATTTCATTGTCGTACTGCCGTTTTGGGATGTAAATTCTGATAATAGTAAGTAAAGAAACATTGATTTGAAAATCGCGGTATTCGACAGCTGGAAACTTCTGTCCTCCATATGTTTAGATTGAGTCAAATTACGACAATAATGTATCCCTGTGCTCGATATAGCATACTGCTGCTACAGTCTATTTTGTGTTGTTAAATAGTGTTAAAATTGAAGTTTATTTTCTCTGACCACTAAAATGGTATCAAGCATGGCATTCGAGATACAGCTAACATTAGACCTACTGCGCTACGTAGGTCATGAGCTCGGTGCTATCGGGAGTGTCAGTGTTCTGTCAGATCCTGTTTCTGGCATTTTTATTAGCACATAAAGCGGCTATTCCACTTGTGTTTATATACGTTTATAACAATGTTATACAATTCACAAAATGAACGTGCATTCAAGTCTGAGGCGGTACAGAACTCGATCGCCATTGTAAACTCAGTGAATGTATTCACACGCCGGCAAGAAAGTGATTCGTCTCTCAGAACAGAAGCTCGCGACCCATAATCTTCAACGGAAAATGAAGTGATCTGAGTTTACTATGTTCATTGAGGCGGAGTGAAGTGAAAATGTAAATATATCCTAATGAGTGATACTATACAACTACCATATCATAATGAGTGACGTTATACAGCTACCATATCATAATGAGTGATACTATACAGTTACCATATCCTAATGGGTGACGCTACACAGCTACCATATCCTAATGAATTACACTATGCAGCTACCATATCATAATGAGTGACACTACACAGCTTCTTTATCCTAATGAGTGACGCTATACAGCTACCATATCCTAATGAATTACACTATACAGCTACCATATCCTAATGAGTGACCTTATACAGCTACCATATCCTAATGAGCGACCTTACACAGCTACCATGTCCTAATGAGTGACCTTATACAGCTACCATATCCTAATGAGCGACCTTACACAGCTAACATATCATAATGAGTGACCCTACACAGCTACCATGTCCTAATGAGTAACGTTATACAGCTACCATATCCTAATGAGTGACCTTATACAGCTAACATATCCTAATGAGTGACATTATTCAGCTACCATATCCTAATTTGTGAAACTATGCCGAGGAGTAACATTAATCGTTACTATACCTATTATGCCAATAAGTGGCGTTTTGCTAGAATCAATTCAGCAATAGGTTTCGATATAAATTCTTGATTAATTCATTATACGCCACATTGTTATAATCGGTAACTTACCATTAAAACCTAAAGTGTGGGTCATTATAAGTAGGTTTTTGAGTTACAATCTACTGAATATAAACAGTATTCGAATATTCCGGAATCCGGCACCGGTATAGGTTAATAATTTAGTATGCTCAATTTTAATTGTGACATAAATCATGGTTTTACGTCATTAAACGCACACGTTTGACAGTGGGGTGGGTGATATGAATAACAGACACTACGATTTTCACTACCTATAAACTACATTGTACCCCAACAACAGTATGTCGTGTTTTAATCAGTTCGTAAATAGACAGATACAAATGGTTTCGGTTTGTGTTGGACTCAATACAGCAGATGTTTATCGGGTTTATAATGCCTATTTACAAAAACCTAAAAACATCACTTAAGATTACATAGGGTAGTACAGTAAGCCAGACTATCAATATCAGTTTTGGTCAGAATACTCACACTACAACTTCCAAACTAGGAGAAAATCATAGATTGTTTACAGCCGACGAGTTGTTCATTTACTTCCTTTCGTGAGTAATATACATATCGCTTGCGGAAGGCGCTATCAAAATTCCGGATATGGCAACATTGGATTGGTTTGATTTATTTTAACAGCCAGGGTCATTTAAGGACGTGCCTGGTTTTGGAAGTTGACGAATGCCGGAGTACCAGAAGAAAAATTGCCGACCTACGGTCAGCACCAGACAACTACCCCACGTGGGCTTCGAATCCGCAACCAAGAGGTGGAGGGCAAGTGATAACATATCGGGAGACCTTATCCACTATTGTTTTTCAAATAAAAGATACCTAACAGTGTATTCAGTTATACCAAATAAGTTTCCCCATAATCTTTTGTAAGCAGTGCTTTGTTACCACTGAGTTATTGTCGTCGTGCAAAATTCAAGGAGACCACAAATATTGACCATTAGTGTGAATGTCTTTATTAGCGGAACAGAGATACAACATTGCATAAGATTAACGGCCAATTTGCATAAACATATTATTTAGACCGAACCCTATCAACATGCCTCTGACCTAAATATTAGATAGAAGTTACTGACATAAGTATGCAGTACAAACTATACTGTAACTCGTATAAACACAAACATCACGAAATAACAACATCAAAATAGTGTAAGATAGGATCAAGCCTATCATACACTGCAAATTTGCATAATTGTAATTCTTCGTTATTCCTTGTAAGTTTATGTAACTCTATGTTACTCTGTAATTCTATGCAATTATCTGTACTTTAAAGTGACAAAGTACAAATAAAAAAACCAACAATTCCACCGGTATCATTTATAGTTATATTAAGATTATGATAATAATAACTAAATGAGTAAATAATCTTAGGATTTTGATTCAGTCTATACATCTTCATATTTATAACTTCAGTAACATGGTTACTCAGAAACATTAGTTATGACCAGTTGAAATACAATTTGATAAAAAACGTGAAGAATCAAAGTCAAGCGTTCAAAGCAAGCCTTTAAGGGATATTCCTTATGTCGAACAGACACGCGTAAAGTTTATTCTGATAAAATCTATTCCCGCATTGGGATCATATGAGTTTGTATGCCTACCGGTAATAAAAGCAATGCTGAAATGTACAGAAAAATACGTTTTGTACACAAATACCGTCTGCCTTTTGGGTAATTAATGATACTTGGGGTCGAATTGAGATGTTTATATCATTTACTACTTTGGTTTACCTTGATAGTAGAACTGCTGTATTAATTGAAACATTATAGTTATTTCCTACTTGAGGAAAATACACATTTCCCATTAAGTTTTATTTGTGTGACATACACTTTATTTAAACGAAGGAATATCCCTTTAAATGAGACGAGTAAACTCAGTGATAATCATTGATACATAGTTCTTTTAAAGTAGAATAAAGAGTTATTTGAATAAATTATAAAATGCGATTAAAAAATAATAAAAAAAACAGTCTTGTCCTAATATTGCAGTTTCTGAAATAATTAATATTTCTGTGCAAAGTCATAAAATAACATCTTATAAAAATCGGCATTACTATCTAATGTACCACCTTCTTCTATAATACTATTTTCAGTATGATTAGATATAGAAATTATTCAGGTATCTTATTGAATTACTTCATCAAGATACACTTCCTGACTTGCCTGATTGATGTTAACATATTCCGAAAAATGCAAAACAACCGATTCATGACAAACGTTATCTAATGTTTGACCGAATTTCACTTTAGACTTCATGCATACACTTGCAACCAGTTCACCGCTAACAACCATTGGCGCATATTGGTTTGCCGAATCGTATGATTGGTAAACAGTTACTATTTATAGCATTATCTGTGAGTTTGTCATTAACTTATTAAAATATCCGCATATAGCAAAAATATGTTTCTTCTTATCGGAAAGTGTCAAACTTGAAACTCAACATCAACTCGGGCAGCGCGGGTAGGACACTGCCTGCTCCCAACTCGCTTGATTCCGATTTCCCTTAATATTTCGCCTTAACAAGTATTCTTACTTTGTAAGCTGATAACAAAATGATAACTCCTCATGAATATTGGTTACCCTGTTTTTCATTGTTACTTTATGCAATAAATAATTTCCGATATTTCACTGGTAAAATTGTATTAAATATATATATTTTGTTCGTTATATGTATATTGGAAAACAATTATTGATTTTGGAACAATCGTTTGTACAGGGAACCAGCAAACATTCGTGTGTCATTTATATAAATTTACATTCGTTCATAATTCTATCGGAAGATATTCGTACATATTTTTATCAGAAAACTTCGAAATATTAGTTGTTGGAAAAACATCGTACACATACTTAAATAGGACACATAAGTACATATTTTAAATCTCACTAGCTAAACACTATTGTTTATCGTATTTAATATCGGGAAATATTAATACATATTTCATATCGGAACATATTCGTACATATCTTATATCAGAAAACATTTGCACATATTTCATATCTGAAAATATTCGTATATATTTCATATAAGAAAACCTTCGCACATATTCTAATCGAAAAACATTCGAAAACGGATTTCGAACGAAAAAAAAAATCTGCAGCCAGCGTTACTTTTGTCGTTAAGTTGATAAGCAAGTCAGTAGGTATTTTTTTTTTTTTTTATTTCTTAATACTTTTAAAGGACGATGTCAGGTTATATGACACACGCTTTTTGTGGAGTCGGAACACGTTTACACATGAACCTACCCAGAGCCAAAACGTCAGGTACAACTATCACTCCGATAACCGTGACCAGGATCGCACCAGCTACACCACCCAGGGCTACACTGCTGGGCCGGGAGTCATACACGCTGATGAGTTTACGCATGTGGGCAGATAACACAGTTCTGTTAACAGCCAGTTGGACCCTTAACATGACAAGGTTTTCATCAAGTTCGTATTGGTTAAGTTTTCGTAAATTTACTTCCCGAGACGAGCAACATTTTCTGTATGTGTCGTTTTCTAATTCAGAAGTGATCAGAGCTGCTGTAGTTGATATCGCTGACGTTGAGGATGAATCCATAGATCTTGTAACATTTGCTTCAGGAGTGGATGCTGTAGTTGAAATGGTAGCGGATAGAGCGTTGTGTTCTGGTTTGCTGGAAGTGATTGATGACGTCACGGATTTGACTTCTACTAATTCTGTTGATGATGCAGCTGTCTTATTAGTATCTAAAAATAAACATCCGATAGTTTAGTGTCACAGTTTGTATACCCACGTCCATTGATAAGATTTGTGAAACAAATAGTATCTAGTGTTGATTTCAAAATTTTATTATAGAAACTGTCAAAGGCAATAGCATATCAACATTGTAAAGAACAATTGTATCAATTATTAACTACCCTGTTATACTTTTCCCGTATAGTTACCATTTTGACTATTAAATTTTAATACCGACATATCCCAATAACGTTCAATACCAAACTACAACAATAACGTTCCACACGTTGTTTCAACAAGTGATGATGTTAACAAGTTACCTCTTTCACATAGAGCTTTAAACTGTCGTGTACACCAAGTCGTACGCATCGTAATCAATCTCAATTGGACACACTGTTGACTAGGACACCAATTAGGCTCATTGTTTGTATTCGTCCATCTACCCCAGCCGGTATACAGCCATGGATTATAGTCCTTAGTCTGATCACACTTAATGGAGTCATTGAATCTCATACCAATCCAGTACGTTTCTTCATCCCTTAAAACATTGAAAATATAAACAGCAAAGTAATAATCTCAGTAGACAAGCTCAATGCCGAACATATTATATTGGCGGAAGTCTGTAATATCAAAGAACATGTAATCAGTTTCAGGATTTCAACTACAAAACAATAAAACCACGAGGAAATACAAACAACGTAAATATCTACATCCAGATCCTTAGAAAACACTTTTGCAAGATAATAATTGAATATGTAACGTAGCGTAACGTGTGGCAAGTACGTATTCCAACTTGGGTGGCCAGCAATCCGCAAACATCGTGCTGAAATGCTTCTCCCCCTCCTGTTGATATTTCATTATAGCGACTTTATCATATTAACTAGTTGTTGTTTCCTTGTCAGTCCTCTGTGATCTAAGCTTTTAAGATTCTCATGACACACGTTCTCATAAGAACTCATGGCCAGTTGATGTTTCCCTGAAAACAGTTATTATATGATCCTAGCTCAAGGTATAGCCTTGATATCCATTATGATAGGATCCCAACTCTTTGTGTTCCAATGGCACCCATTATAATATGAAATATTGTGCATATATTAATATTAAGTTTCTGGATGAATGATACTTACAGATGCTTTTCCTGATATTGATCGTGAGATGTAAAGTAGTCCAATTTTTCCTGACTATCTAGAACTATCAGACGGCCATTGTTTTCTATACAGTATTCCTCTGCCAGTGTCCAATTCATTCGTAATTGACTTATCAGCAGCTCCGTGAAGAGAGGCATTCCCTCTACAATTTATAAGGACAACAAAGCAAATAATTTAACATAAACATAATAATACTCCAAGTCGATGATATCTCTTTGAAAAATCGCTTTGCGACATAACATTGCCTGTCAATATCCAATAGTTTTGTCCACCTCTTTCTCTCTTAAACCCCTATCCAGAAGAAAAATCTATGTCATATTTTATTTAAATGTCATATGAACGATAACTTATAATATCCATTTGTCGTTGCTTCTTATACCCCCGTTTGTAAGTACATGTAGTTTGTGTACTTTCGTTATATGTCTGTCGCAATTTCTTGATATCTATATATTTAATACCCAAATAGTACGACCAGGTATTGTTCCCATTTCAGCTTGTTAAGTATAGTGTAGATCGTTCACCATTTTAAAATATATATCGATTTGCTTGAAATCAATCGCCTTACCTCGCAAGAGAAACGTCCATAAAGTCATTAACACCACAACAGCCATGATGGTTGACTATGACTATGGTTCTGAAGCTACAGTTTATGTCACAAACACAATACAAGTCACATGTACATGTAGTAACACCCCGGGTATGGCTGTTCAGAGCTGCGTTTTGTACACTTACGTAAATTGTTATGAATAGTCGATGTGCACATGTCTTATTCGTAAGCTTTTAAGTGCTTTAACGCAAATACATATATTTAATCTTTCTGTCCTTATAGTTTACAAAACAACTTAACATTCTGCACTTTGCATTTGGTTCCAGTGATGTCCTTATCGATTTCTAAATGTTTGGTCTCATAACTACTTAAAAGTCCGATAAACGACGCAGTGTTTATTCAATTCAATTATCTACATACTGTAAATTAACAAAAACAAAAAAACAAAAAAACAAAAAATGTATTCAGTCAATGTGGACATTTCATTCAATCTTCAACGTTTTGAAATAGAAAATTTTACCAGCTGTCCTATGTCATTATCAGTTAGAGAAGAAGATATTTGATCTTGTCGCGTCCCAACTATCGAAGATACTGTTCCTGCGTGATCTAGCAAGTTACGTTATGTTCCGTTGGATAAATAATCTCATAAAGTACACACAATTAATTGTTGATACAGTATATATTTAACAAAATCATTTCAAAACTCAGATACATGCAATGAGGTTTACAAACGAGAGGTTAATATTTTATTGTCGTTAGTTCGTTTTCCATGGCTAATAGCTATCTGGAATGAAAGACATGCCAGTTAAAAAATCCCTGTTGTAAGTGTAAGGATACTACCTTCAATAGAATGCTGATAATTCATATGGAAATTAGGCAATTTTGGTAATATGTAGAAATATTGGAATATATCAGAAAGCTTAGCAAATAATTAGATAGTTTATATATTTAACTATATTTAAATATCCTACAATAATCTTAATCATCAGTCACTTCAACCGATGAATGCATTACTGTTGTAAAGATGTCAAAAATCTGTGAAAACTGGTAACCATTAAATAAAGACCAACACGTGTTTGCTTGTCTATTGTATTACTTATCATTACCGATTTCGATTTCTCGCTATCAACATAGCTACATCTATGACGCAATAAAAACGCGCTCTGAATGTACTTCACATCACTTAAAGTGAATTGTCACGACAATTAAGATGTTATAGAGTAAAAACTTGAGGCGCCTCAAATGTACATATATGCTTTATAAACAATCAGAACTAATTGTCACCATTTAAATACTTCATTTTAAGTGTTGATCAGTTCAGCTTAAATGCAGTGTAGATAGTTTTAAAATCATATTTTAAAAGATATTGATTTGCTTGAAATCAATCGCCTTACCTCGCAAGAGAAACGTCCATAAAGTCATCAACACAACAACATCCATGATGGTTGACTATGACTTCGGTTCTGAAGCTGCAGTTTATGCCACAAACACAATAAAAGTCACATGTACATGTAGTAACACCCCGGGTATGACTGCTCAGAGCTGCGTTTTGTGCACTAATGTAAATTGTTATAAATATTCGATGTGCACATATCTTATTCGTAAAGAATGAAATGTAGTAAGGGGCGATAACTCGTTATCGTTCCTTACGGAACGTAATGATAGTATGAGCTAATTCGCGATTTTTGCCGGCTATTGTAGCGATTTGGGGGTGGAAAAATTGGCATATACAATTTTGAAGGGGTTTTGAACCATTGTAAAACTCGGCTCGATCTAGGTCTGGATGTATCTGGTATCCCTGTGGAAATTCGTATTTATGAGATATTTTGGGTCAAACATGCCAAAATCGTCATTTTGACTAAGAGGTTCTGTTTAAATCGCCCTCAAAATTCCGAAAAAAAATCCAGAAACATATATGATGCACATGTAAATAGATAAATGTTTCCTGAAGAAAACTATCTGTTTAGTTTTTCGATATCTTTAACAGAACGGTCACAAGATTGTTTTGAAAATGGCCTATTTTTTCGACCTTCTCAGTATTTTTCCACTCGACAGGGGTATTTTCCTATAAATAGGCTGCATGTTTTGATGACGTAAGACTGGGCGTTTCCATTCCGTTTAGCGGTTGAACAGATAGACCGGGTAGGCATATAAAGTTGTTAACATTAAAATAATTATGGATCAGCCGGTTTTATATTTGTTTAGGACGAATCATCTTGATGATGTCTTTCAAAGCCTGCAGAAACATAAACAGGTCCGTTAAGATTGATGTATGAAATTTATACGTAATATACTATTGACACAACTAGTTTGGTCGGCTTGTCCGCATATATAAAGGACAACTATAATAATGCCATCCTGAACTCATCGGGTATTGTCCCTGAAATGATTCCCCGAGGAGTTCCGGATGGAATAACACCGGGGACTTCACGCCGCTTACTCGTTCGACTCAAAGGCGTTTAGCTGCAGTCTAAGTAAGCTGTATTACATTTTCCCGTCAGGACCAGGATTTTTTAATATTATATCATATTAAAAGTGACATTTGAGGTTATAGCTGTTCTACTATGACCAAATGTGTTGCTTGACAGGGTCACCCAGTATTCATCGTCAACCAAGACCAGCGTTCCATTGTTTTCGATAACAAATCTGTTATCTGGTAAGATTCCAGTAGATTTTAGATCTACTGTCAATGTCATACGTGTTCATTAACGTTTTAGACACAGGCGACGTTTAAATATGTTACATGCATATTTATTTTCTAAATTGTTTGTTTGTTTAATGAAATTAAGCCTACTATTTCGTTACATTTAGTTGATGCATGTTTATGTTTTGAACTTTTGAAATCTTGACCAGCTGAAATTTTGTTTATGTCGAGGAGCAACGTTTCGAGAATCGTATCACATACATATTAGCTTACGAAGACACGAAATTTCAAGGAACTACTGACTGTACACGTACTTCAGTTCACACTAGCAGTATATTGAACAATTTGTTTTCTATAATAGTTTTTTTTTCTCAAATTTTGAATGAAATATTTATATTCAAATGCTTTAAATTTTGAAACAAAAGTCTCTGACCTGCCCTTTATTGAGATGGTTCTTAGGACAGGGTCAAATTATATCATCTTTTGCATTAATAGATAAATGAAGTAAATTTTCAAATATATTTGCCTCAAATACCATACAACATATTTAAACCTTTCACTTTTATACACCGCAGAAACTAATATGCATGAAAGCTGTTATGACAAATTTAAGCTAAAATACTGTCAATTATTATGTCGCATTAAGTAAAATTCAGTTACTTTGGGTGTAGAAAGATGTCATGTTTTATTTTTGTTTCTTCATCTGTTGAAATTAAATTAATTTCGACTTATATTAATACAAAAGGTATGAGATGGAAAATTATTTAACAAAATCGAAGAGTTTCCAAGTTTAAGCTATCTCAATTTAACAAAATAGTCTATGTAGACATTTCATAAATTAGTAAACTTTCAGATATCTATAAGTTGCGTTATTATAAATTCCATATCAACATATTTCAACCTTTTGTTAACATGTGCCAAAGAAAACATTGTGCGGGAAACCTGTTCTGACAAAATTTTACTAAAATTATGTCAATTGTTTCATTGCATTAAGTTAATTAACTAATTTAGGGTGTGGAACCATGTTGTATTTTTGTTTTATTTATCTTTTGAGGTTAAATAAGTTTCAGCTTATTACAAAAGGTATTATAGAAAACTACTTGACAAAATTATGGAATTACCAATATTTTATTATGCCTATTTTACAAAATAGTTTTTCTTCAAAATGTCATCTGCATACAAGTAGCAATAAGTAAATTTTGAAATATCTTCGCTTTAAATACCATACCAACATATTTCAACCTTTCGCTTACATATACCAAAAAAACAATATGCAAGAAACCAATTCTGACAGATTTATACTAAAAGTTTTTGAACTATTATGTATATGTGTCGCACGAAGTTAAATTCAATTATTTTGGGGTGGGGAATCATGTAGTTGAATTTTTTTTTATCTTTTGAATTTAAATTTATTTCAACTTATTGCTAAAGGTATTATAGAAAATTATGTGACAAATTCAAACAATAACCAGGATTTAATGATAGCAATTTTACAAAATAGTCTTCTTCGAAATGTTATCTGCACACAGGTAAAATACAGTAACACAGGGACTAGTGTAAATAGTTTATATGTTTCTATTTTTAGGCCAATGCCGCCATAGGCAAATATTTACATTAGGAAGCATGTTCTAAATTGCTGGCCAAAGACCATAGTTAATTTCCCTCTTTGTTCTATTGAAGAAACATATTCAGAATTCTGAAACTTTACAGAAAATCTGGCTTTATTTTCATATTGTAGAAAAATTCTCTCAATTTCAAAGTATTTTGATATTGGGATAACACAATTATCTTCAATATTCACATCTTTTTCAATTGCAACTGTGACAAATAAGAAGAATTAGAAAGTTTAGACAGTTATTGTAATTGCAGACCTCAGACTGCATGAAATTACCCTCCATGATCTACTATTCTCTCAATTTCGAGCCATTTAGATATAATTTATAAAGAAACACATTTTCCCATAATTTTCACTTCTTTGGTACTATTGCCACTATGAGATAGTTTAATAATTATTAATTATTGTGGGGCCGCAGTGGCCGAGTGGTTAAGGTGTCCCGATACTTTAGCACTAGCCCTCCACCTCTGGGTTGCTAGTTCGAAACCTATGGTGGGCAGTTGCCTGGTACTGAACGTAGACCGATGGATTTTCTCTGGGTACTTGACTTTCCTCTACCTCCAAAACCAGGCACATCCTTAAATGACCCGTCTGTTAATGGGACTTTAAACCAAATACACTGAACAGTTTGAACAGTTATCCTGCAAAAGAAAAGGAAAGCTGACAATCAGGCCAGTATGTGCTGTCATGGTTGTGTCTTTGGGCAAGATCACTTTACCCTTATTGCCCTGGATGGCATGCAATGGGCCTCTTGTATGTTGTTCAGTCAGGTAGTCACCAACTACTACAAGGAGACCCAGCCACAGACTAAGAGATGCTACTGATTTTTCAGAAACCAGGAAAACTGGCCTACATTGCTACCTTATAAGAAGTTTTAAACATTTATTTGAAAAGATAACATGATTTTTTTTTGCTTGGTAAACTTCATTTTCATAAATTATTGTTCCATTTCCTGGATGGCATGTGGACAGACAGGCTTCTGCATGTTGTTCAGAGGTAGTCACTAACTACAACAAGGAGACCCAGCCTCAAAGTGACTCTGGCTATTCACAGGGTGATAACCCAAGCTAACAAAGCAAATATATGTAAGAGTAAGAGATATATAATTGCCACTTAATTTTCAGAAACTGGGCAAACTGGTGTACACTGCCACCTGATAAAAGGAATTGATAAATAAAAACATGATTTATTATGCATGGTTAAGCTTACATAAATTATTGTTCAAATTCACATAAAACAATTTAAAACTTGCTAATGACCTTATTTTCATCTGTGATAGAAAAAGGGAGACAACTCGCTCACCTTTTCTTGATATTTGATTACCTAATTATAATGTACCATTCATATTAATTAAATGCTTTTCCAGATATTTCCCTTAAGTTCTATTCATGATTGATCAATTATCGATATGATAATGATCGATCATGAACTCAAAAGTGATTCCCAACACTACTGAAGAAGTTGCAAAATTTTCAAATAAAAAAAATATGTTATAAACAATTTCCGAATCTGCTCAACATGGACCACTGACATTGTCTGACAAAGACACTGATACTGACTTTGAACTATAGGGAAAGTCTCGAAATGCCATTTTAATGAAATGGCTATTTCAAACAAAGAAACAATTTTCCTTCTCTCATTTGAATACAAAAATGGGATTTTCCTCATGCAAGTGTGATTTATTAACAATTTTCTCCAAGATTAATATTTGGGCGAGCAAATTCCCCTCAAATCCTGGATATTCCTATCTGAATGAGTTAATCCCAATTTTTCGAGGATATTTGTGCAAATTTAGAAATTGTTCGATTGCAATAAATTTTGGTATGTAGGTACATCATTGGTCACCGGTTACTCCTGCAACGGGAGAGGAGAAAATGTAGCAGCCAGACTGGGCTTCGAACCCGGGACCCTCCGAACTCTAGACAGACACTCTACCACTGAGCTACCTGGTTGCCGATGATAGACCCAGTCCAGCTCCGCTACACTCTTATAACCTCACTTTAACTTTTGTAACAAAATGGTTGTCATTTCCTGGTCTTAAATTGGTCCAAATTAAGATATATTGTCTGTCTGATTTTAATGACATTTGATATGTATATATATAGATACATCATGGGGCACAAGTCTTTCTCTTAAACTCATATTCACATTTAAAGAAAATGGCCGCCAATTTGATAATGATACAGGTACATAATGGGACACTATTTACTCTCATCACCTCACCTCACTTAAACGTTTTAACAAAATGGCTGCCATTTATACTGACCACTGATTGGTCAACATTTAGATATTGTCTGATTTCAATGAGATTTGGTATGCAGGTACATCATGGGACAGCAGTTACTCTTGTAACCTCACTTTCACATTTAAACAATATGGCCGCCAATTGCTGGCGTCTAATTGGTCAAAATTAAGATATTGTTCGATTACGATTAAATTTGGTATGTAGGTGTATTAGGGGACTGCAAATTCGACTTTATGGGTTTCGTTGCCATGTGAACAACACAGTCTTTTATTGGTCGAAATGTATATATTAAGCGGTTTTGATGAAAACCGTGCTAAAAAGGAGTTATCGCCCCTCACTACACTTCATTCTTTCTGTGACACTCCTTTAGGTGTCACCCCACTAGTAAGCTTTTAAGTGCTTTAACAGAAATACATATACCTTGTTTTACTGTCAGAATAGTTTACAAACATACCCAACACTCTGCACTTTGCATTTGGCTCCAGTGATTTCATTATATATTTCTAAACTTTTCGTCCCATAACTACTTGAAAGTCCGAGAAGTGATGCAGTGTTTATCCAATACTAGATACTGTACATTTATATGTATATACATATTTATTCTGTTAATACGGACATTTAATTCAATCTTCATCTTTTTGAAATAGATCAGTGTACCTGCTGTCCTATGGCATTATAATTTAGAGGAGGGAGAAGGTATTTGATGCTGTCGCGTCCCTACATTCAAAAATGCTGTTCCTGCGTAAACAAACAATGTATTATCATAAAGCACACACAATTTATTGTTGATACAATGGTTTTTTAACAATATCATTTTGAACTCAGATCCATACAGCGTGTTTTTTTGTAAACGAGTGGTTTATATTCCACTCTCGTTCAAAAAAAAACAGTTGTAAGACATAGTGTTGGACATGTTTCTACTGTAATATAAAATTTCCTTGTATGAATTGACCTATTTTCTGCCAACGGTTTTTTTTTCTATTTTTAACAATAACCTGAGTGTAAGGATACTACCTTCAATAGAATGCTGATAACGTGTATGAACAAAAAACAAATTTGGTAACGTGAAGAAATATTATAACATATTAGAAATCCTAACACATAGTTATATAATTAGATGGTTTCTTTTTGTGTGTCATCATTTCTGCAAATGAAAATTCATACACGTATAACACGTTAGACAATGGTCAAATACAGATGTAACCCTGGCAGCCAATCAAAACGTGCTTAGAGTGTACTTTACTTGTGGTATCTACTGAATGAGAGGGGACCTGATTTACTATATAAAGTATACACTTTTCTGAATGGACCAACTTGTTTACTAGACAAAGTATACGCGTTACCGAGTGGGACCCCTGGGGTTTACTAGACAAAGTATACACGTTACTGAGTGGGACCCCTGGGGTTTACTAGACAAAGTATACACGTTACTGAGTTTGACCCCTTGTTAACTAGACAAGGTATACACGTTACGGAGTGGGACCCCCGGGGTTTACTAGACAAAGTATACACGTTACTGAGTTTGACCCCTTGTTTACTAGACAAGGTATACACGTTACTGAGTTTGACCCCTTGTTTACTAGACAAAGTATACACGTTACTGAGTTTGACCCCTTGTTTACTAGACAAAGTATACACGTTACTGAGTTTGACCCCTTGTTTACTAGACAAGGTATACACGTTACGGAGTGGGACCCCTCGGGTTTACTAGACAAAGTATGCACGTTACTGAGTTTGACCCCTTGTTTACTAGTCTTTAAATGACGTATGGAGATTAATGGTGTTTTATTTTAATCCACAAAAATCAGTTTTAATATACGGAAAAAGGTTGCTCTGTGTGTGTGTTTTTTTCTTCTTTTTCTTTTCAAGTGTGCATGCTGCTCATATATTAAGTCACTTGATCCCTCTAAGGTACCAATGAATGTACTGTGCACTGTAGACTAGTGTACAACCATCGAGTACCTGGACAAGATGTATATTAAGTCTGTATTTGGTGACTTGTATGAGAAAATTATTGTCTCATTGTCTCAAATGTATTTCAGTTGCACACCAATGATTTGGGAAATGAGCTAAAGAGAAATTCCTCACTTGTCGCTAAGAACCTGCTATATTTGAATTCCGGAGGTCCCATAAATGCTTCACTTCAGATGGTTTTACTTCAGATAGTTTTACTTCAGATAGTTTCACTTCAGATAGTTTCACTTCAGATGGTTTCACTTCAGATGGTTTTACTTCAGATGGTTTCACTTCAGATGGTTTCACTTCAGATGGTTTTACTTCAGATAGTTTTACTTCAGATGGTTTTACTTCAGATGGTTTCACTTCAGATGGTTTTACTTCAGATGGTTTCACTTCAGATGGTTTTACTTCAGATGGTTTCACTTCAGATGGTTTCACTTCAGATGGTTTTACTTCAGATGGTTTCACTTCAGATGGTTTAACTTCAGATGGTTTCACTTCAGATGGTTTTACTTCAGATAGTTTTACTTCATATGGTTTTACTGCAGATGGTTTCACTTCAGATGGTTTTACTTCAGATGGTTTCACTTCAGATGGTTTTACTTCAGATGGTTTCACTTCAGATGGTTTAACTTCAGATGGTTTCACTTCAGATAGTTTTACTTGTGATGGTTTTACTTCAGATGGTTTTACTTCAGATAGTTTTACTTCAGATGGTTTTACTTCAGATGGTTTCACTTCAGATGGTTTCAATTCAGATGGTTTCAATTCAGATGATTTCACTTCAGATGGTTTTACTTCAGATGGTTTCACTTCAGATGGTTTTACTTCAAATGGTTTTACTTCAGATGGTTTTACTTCAGATGGTTTCACTTCAGATGGTTTTACTTCAGATGGTTTCACTTCAGATGGTTTAACTTCAGATGGTTTCACTTCAGATAGTTTTACTTGTGATGGTTTTAATTCAGATGGTTTTACTTCAGATGGTTTTACTTCAGATGGTTTTACTTCAGATAGTTTTACTTCAGATGGTTTTACTTCAGATGGTTTCACTTCAGATGGTTTCAATTCAGATGGTTTCAATTCAGATGATTTTACTTCAGATGGTTTTACTTCAGATGGTTTCAATTCAGATGGTTTTATTTCAAATGGTTTTACTTCAGATGGTTTCACTTCAGATGGTTTCACTTCAGATGGTTTTACTTCAGACCTTTATTCTGGTTATTAGATATGCACCAATGCCGTCTCCTACCAAAACAAATGAAATAACGATAAGAGTTAAACACACGAGAAGCATGAAGTGCTTTAACAAATTACGACGTACCTTAAAGTTATCAGTCAGATGTCATTGCAGAATTAAAAATAGTACTACAGAGCTGTTTTAACTATTAATGCATCTCGGGGCACTTTGTTGAGCATTTATATTTGAAAGTAGAAAATGTATTTCAGGAAAAATCTGTAAAATTTTAATGCGACGTGTTAAACGTCATGCTACGATGATTCGTCAATGTTTCTAATAGTGTTTACCATCTTGCTGCTTGTTCAGCTTGATATGCATACACACTCATATCCTAGGATTTTATGACACAATATCAGAGTTCTAATCTATAACTCTAAATATAAAATGAAATTTGAAAACATGGAATGTATATTGTTTTGGATTAAATATTGTATAATAATCATCAGAATGATCTACAAAGTGTTTTGGTTGTTATATGAAACAGCTCTTGAACAAATAAAATGTAATTGTTTTCCCTTATACTAAGAAATAATGGATACAAATTGAGATTTGTTTTCCGTTTTTTTCCCTTCTTTTTTCGTCTTTTTTTTTCTATCTGTTTTTTGGTTTTTGTTTCTATTTGTCTTTGTTTTTATTTTTAATAATTTCGGCAGTAACAATGTTTGCTCAGTTACGCCGCTATCTTGTTCTGTTGACATTGTTATTTATTATTATTTCTGTTTAACCTTGTTTTCAAGCCGAACTGTCTGATGACGTCAGCTCACAAATTATGTTGAGCCAAAAGGGAACTCCATTAGACATGCATCAATGTTTAGTTGTGACACAGATGGTTAGAGTAGACTATTAACTCACTATGACCCGGATGTACTTGTCCTTTTCTTCACTAAAGATTAGAATATAGCCTTTAGTGACCACATAAATTTCTACCAATTTACACATATTGTCAAACAATTATTCATTCCGTCTGGTGTTTATACATTAACTAATTATCAGAATGGTAAACGTATAGCGAAACACATATTGTAATATTTATATTTCATTCGTGAGTTGGAAGGAACTGACACACATTGGAAGTTATTATTTAGATGTCGTAAATCAATGATCACTTCGTATTTTTAATTTAAAAGATTAGGGTTTTGAACACTTAACTTTTGTTTATAATACCACATTTACATCCTGTAAACCAGAGTGCGTGTTGTTGTGATCATCGGTCCATATTGTTTATACGCGGTATTCCCGTTGGGGAATCCCTTCCGGTTGTATTTGTCGACGTTTCTGATTTGCTAATGCTCGGGATATGTGTTTATTTATAATCACCTTACCTGTACATTACTCTACGCTCAGGTATCGGTCTATCTGTAGTCGTAGGACAAACTGCACGTGTATTTCGAGGCATACAATCAAATTTAGCTATATAGCTGGGAATTTTAGTATTATGCGACAGTCTGGCAGAGGCTTACATGTAGCTGGCCAGCTTGTCTTTCTCTTTCATAGAGTCAGGTATGTAGTATATTTCGGACGTAGACCTCTAAATTATCCAGGGATGGGTGGTATTTTTCTCTTAATTATAGGCATGATATAGTAAGTAATTCCGTTGTTATTTCGGGTGGTCTTTTCCCGTGGTAGGCATGTTATAGTCGTGGTATTTTTGGGTACATTTATCCCCAGGGAGGGAAATGGGTGGATATTTTTCATACGAGATATGGACCGGACGCACGGTTAGGTAATTACGTGAACATTGTGTATATATTCACTCATCATGTTTCATCACTTATACATTCTTCATATAATACAATGTTGAACTTTATAAACTGTGTTATCATTCAATTGATCTGTAGCCAGCCATAAAAGTCGAGACAGAACCACAGAGTTGACGAACTTGAAAATCACCATACGAGGATACACTGGTCTCAGGAGCCAGAACTTTTACATTGGTGCGTGGCTCCTGTGAACTTTTACACTTTTATCGGAATACTACTTGTTTTATTTCGTCAACCATTCGTAAAATTATTTATCAGGAAGCAATTGTATATGTTGTTTAACGGAAAACATCCGCATATGTTTTTTCTCGAACTCTTCGCACATAAGTATGTCGGCAATGTTTATGCATATTTCATATTGGAAAATATTTGCAGATGTTGTTATCCGAAAGCATGTGTATATATTTTATATAGAGAAACATTCGTACAAGTTATATATCGGTAAACAGTTGTTTTGTACATATCTCATAAAGGTAAAATTTCGTATGCATTTTATGTCGGAAAACATGTAAACATGTCATATACATGTACTGTAATTATCTAATGAATTGATTGTCTTCCTTTTTGATACTGTAGTATTCTAAAACGTTGTACATTTCGGTGATACTATCAAGTTGTCAGGCCGAGAAATGTTAAAATATGCAAAACAATAATACAGCATAGACGGAGTGCGTTCCTGTCGGTATGAACGTTAATATCTGGTACACACACAACAAAATAACAATTAAACAACCTCGCCCGACAAAATCGAAATACACAAAGAGGTCTTTAGTAGCGCATATTTTAAGACAACATTCACTACCTTTACAGATTTTCTCTCTCTTTAAATGACACAGATGTAATATATAAATAATAAGACACATGTACATCTTCCAGGACCATAGTTTGAATGAAATACATTTATATATGTGCCCGATATTAATAGTAAGCCTGGATGTAGTCACAATCACTTTCTTTTCCTGACTGTCTTGAACTATAAGACTACAATCGAATACCTCACAATATTCGTTTGCAACTTGTTTTTCAATATGTGCAATTTATATTTATTTCAATACCGAACCCATTTGTGCATGTTTTTTTCTGAATGCTTATTCGACCAATGCAACTCCGTCGAGTTCCTTTCCTCGAATGGGTGAATTATTTGATCAAAATATAATAACATGGTTATAACACCTTTGGTAACATCCGAGCATTCCCTTTATTTCAATTGAAGCTAAATGTATCCCCACGAAGGGAAAAAGGTCATAACTTCACCAACCCCGCAATATTCATTGTAGTATAGTTGCTATACTGCATTTGAAGACATATATTGGTAGTCCCGTCCATCTGTCTATGACTACGGTACGGAAGCTGTGTTCCATGTCATCAACACCACGACGTCAATGACTACGGTGTAGGATTTATGTTGTTTTCATCAACACCACCTAATGCGATGGTAGTCCTGATGCCATTTTTATAAGTTACAGTGTAGATTATATATAACATGGAACAGATTGTTGCTCTTTATGTAGATGTCTATATTGTTCATCACTAATTTCAAGTTTACCTTGATCAGTTTTAAGCTTTAATTTTCTTTGTAGAATTAAACAAGTCATATTCCTTACATAACTGGCGAGTCCCTCAAATTTCTTGTTGATCGATAATAATAGATTCAGTGTCCATTTATTTCAATCATGTCATGAGGCAAATCAATAAACAGAAAAGGGAGAGGTTCAATTTCGTTTAAGCTGAAAAAAAGTTGGTATGTCGCAACATTTATGTTGAATAAACAATTTTCCGCTATCATGATAGAGTAGACTGATTCTCCAGTTTATTATTTTGTTTTCGCAGCTCCCGAATTGCTGTTAATTTTGGAAGAATATTAAAGAATTCAATACAGTATGTCCCATATGTGATAGTAAAATATCGTCTGCTATACAGGATTTAATTTCGAGTGTAAGCTCACGATAATATTGCCTCATGCGTCTTGAACTGCGCTTACATGGTACATACATTATAAACGCATATTAGGACTAAATGGTTGTAAATTTCAATTAAAAGACTTTGCTAATTTCACAGATTCGTCAGGTTTGTATGCTTTGTTTATGATCCACTTTCTAACTACGTTCGTTCTTATTAATCAATATATATACACTGATAGACACATTTTTTTCTCGTTGCTAGTTAGGCTGACCACAGGTCTATTTATAAACCACCCATACGGACCTAACCAAGCCTATGATAATATATATACACACCAGCATCTGAGAGTGACCACCAAGGTACAATATATCATCCCCAGAAGGAACTGACAACTATTCATAACTAACATACTTAAAACTTAATAATTACACTACAGGCTTAGACAACCTCCACTGGTGTTAACTCTATCAATTACTACTTTAAACCCTATCTCTGATCTTCACAGTCGCCAAGGCTAATTAGAGGCCACTTCCCTACTACCACTAAACTGACCATCTACAATTAACCTCTTACTCACCTTAAAATAAGAAATCAAGAAAAATCCAAATAAATGAAAAAAGAGAACCTCACATTATCATTGAATACTGACCTCAATGAGTCGTGACGTTATCCTGATCGCATTGATATCGAACGGAACTTTTGTTTATCATAACACAGATCATAAAAGTTTGAAATGACAAAGGATTTTTTGTTTTGTTTTTGTTAATAGTTTCAAAATCAATACGTGAAATTGTCGATGTCCAGTTATATAGTCGACGTCTTGTGTGGAATCTGAAAACATCTGCACGTGAACATCAATAACTACAATTAAATCACCTAAATTTCATGTGTGAACTGACAAAGTAAGTTTGCTTATTTGTTTGTTTGTCAGATTATACGGTCAACGTCTTGTTCTGAGTATGTAAACGTTTCCACAGAGTCAAACCGTCCGGTACAACTATCACTCCGATAGACCAAAATCGCACACGCCACACCGCCAGTTACCACACTACTGAGTCGAGAGTCATATACGCTGATTAGTTTGCGCCTTTGGGAAGATAACTCGGTTTTGTTTACTGCCAACTGGGCCCTTAATATGAAAATGCTCTCTTTTAGTTCGAATTTGTCAAGTTTTCGTGAATGTACTTCCCGAGACGAGCAGCATTTACGGCATGCGTCGTTGTTTACTTCAGAAGTAATCAGAGCCGCTGTCGTTGATATTACTGACATCGAGGATGGAACCGTAGATCTGGTAACATCTACTTCAGGAGTGGACGACGTAGTTAAATGAGTAGGCGAGGCAGCATGTTGTTGTGGTTTGCTAAAAGTGTTAGATGACGTCATAAAATTGACTTCTACTAATTCTGTCGAGGGGGACGATGGCCGATTGTGCGTTACAGTAGTGTGGATCCTTTCTGTAATACATATACGTACGTATAAATATATAAGTAAATATCAAGTATTACATGTATTTTAGTATGTTTCCACTTTCATTTCAATTACATGTATGATTGTTGTCAATATTATAGCTTTTAATGTCAAAGGCGATAATTTTGACTATCGATTGGCAATCACGAGCGAAACGAAACGTTTAATACTATCATATACCAAGAATGGAAATACGATAAGAGTCAATTTCCTCAGAGGGCTTGCTATATAAGCGATATATGGCACTGTATGAGTATGTTCAGATGGATTTCAGCTTTCGATAATAACGAAACAATTACCTCTTTCACATACAGCTTGGAACTTGTGTTTACAAACAGCCGTGGACATCAAATTAAATTGCAATTTGACACAGCGTTGATCACGGCACCAGTTAGGTTCATTTCTATAATTTCTCCAACTACCCCAGCCGTTGTACAACCATGGGAAATAGTCCTTAGTCTGGTCACATGTAATGGAGTCATTGAATCGCATACCAGTCCAATACTTGTTTCCGTCTCTTAAATACAAAAAAATGGCAACACCAGCGAGACTATAACGTCCAATGTTACTGTAATGTCCAATGTTACTGTAACGTCCAATGTTACTGTAACGTCCAATGTTACTGTAATGTCCAATGTTACTGTAATGTCCAATGTTACTGTAATGTCCAATGTTACTGTAATGTCCATTGTTACTATAATGTTCAATGTTACTGTAATGTCCAATGTTACTGTAACGCCCAATGTTACTGTAATGTCCAATGTTACTGTAATGTCCAATGTTACTGTAATATCCAATGTTACTGTAACGTCAAATGTTACTGTAATGTCCAATGTTACTGAAATGTCCAATGTTACTGTAATGTCCAATGTTACTGTAATGTCCAATGTTACTATAACGTCCAATGCTACTGTAATGTCCAATGTTACTGTAATGTCCAATGTTACTGTAACGTCAAATGTTACTGTAATGCCAAATGTTACTGGAACGTCCAATGTTACTGTAATGTCCAATGTTACTGTAATGTCCAATGTTACTGTAACGTCCAATGTTACTGTAATGTCCAATACTACTGTAATGTCCAATGTTACCGTAACGTCCAATGTTTCTGTAACGTCAAATGTTACTGTAACGTCTAATGTTACTGTAATGTCCAATGTTACTGTAACGTCCAATGTTACTGTAATGTCCAATGTTACTGTAATGTCCAATGCTACTATAACGTCCAATGTTACTGTAACGTCCAATGTTACTATAACGTCCAATGTTACTGTAACGTCCAATGTTACTGTAATGTCCAAGTTACTGTAACGTCCAATGTTACTGTAATGTCCAAGTTACTGTAACGTCCAATGTTACTATAACGTCCAATGTTACTGTAGTGCCAAATGTTACTGTAATTTCCAATGTTACTGTGGTGGTCTAACTATGGTATGATATACACGTCATGACGCATCGAATAAATGACGAAATATTGGATTTATTTTTGTACAAAGAACAAAGCTCAATTTAATTAAAACACGCTTAAAACATAACGTTTCATCATTTTTCTTTACATCTGTTTTCATAAGATATTAATTATTTATTTAAACCCGTGCTCACATGATTGCAGATGTCGGTGTTACTTCGCCACGTTTTCCCTCCTATATAATCCTATTTGTAAGTATTTCCGTTAAACCCTTTCTGATATGACACTAGTTGTCTGTTTCCTTGAAACACCCTTTTAATATCTGATCCCTTTTGGTGTTTCCTTGACAACCTTACGTGAACGTTAATACTTACACATGATTTTCCTGATATTGATCGTGAGATTGAAAGTAATTCCATTTTCCCTGGCTTTCTAGAACGATCAGACGACCGTTCCATTCCTTACAGTATTCTTCAGCAGATGTCCAATTCATGTTTTCTTGACTGATCAGCAACTCCATCGTGAGAGGCATTCCCTCTGCAATTAATAAAGACACTCAAACGAATGAATTCAACTTTATCATACACTATATAAACCTTCAATTTCTATTTATATCGCAATTTGCAGTATAACATTCCATTTCAATGTGCAATACATTTTGTACATTCCGTCCGGTCTTTAATTCACGTCTCCAGATGTAAAATCGTGAGCATTTTATTTATGTATATTTGATATCAGCAATAACTTCAAATACCCAATTGCCACTATTTTCCCCTCGCTCGACACTGCATGTTTTCAGTGGTATATTTTTTTAAAGCGTGCATTCGACAAACATAGTGATGCACGACTATATATCTTAACAGATATTGATAAAGTGTCTTACCTCGTAAGAAAAATGTCCATAACGTCACCAATACAACAACATCCATTGGTCGCGTCCAGTTGTCTTTGATTGCGGTGTGGAATCTCTAGTTTATTTCAAAAACACGGCGAAACTCATAGGTACGCGTAGCAACGTCCAGATGTGTATGATGACTGAAATTCTGTCTATATGCATTATATTCACTGAAATAGATAGTTGATGCTGAGCGTATATTTTATTCAAATGCCTTTAAGTGCTTTTAACGCAGAAACCGATATAATCTCCCAATAGAATAGGTTAATAAATAAACCAATCATTCTGCACAACCGGAATAATCAACGAATAAACCCAACATTTTTTAAAGCCAGAACAAAGTTAACGAAAGAATACTTAGCGAATAAAACCGATATTCTGTACAGGTATAATAGTTAACGAATAAACCCAACATTCTCTTCAGCCAGAAAAGTTCACGAATAAACACAATATTCTTTACCGCAAGAAAAGTTAACGAATAACAAAACATCTGCACATCTAGACAAATTTGACCGATCAGAAATCATCTTATTGGCGGCTACATAACGACCTAATTAAATAATGTCCAAAATCTGTAGAGCAGACAAAGTTAACGAATCATAGTCAAAGTAGATACTGAAATATACATAGCAAAGAAATAATGCATCTTGTTCATCATCCCAGGATCCGTCACTGACGATATGGTCTGTCTTCCGAGGACACGTCACTGACAATGTCGGCAGTCCTCCGGGGACTCGTCATTGACGATGTGGGTTGACATCCCGGACTCGTCAGTGACGATGTGGGTTGACATCCCGGACTCGTTATTGGCGATGTGGTTTGACATCCCGGACTCGTCATTGACGATGTGGGTTGACATGCCGGACTCGTTATTGGCGATGTGGTTTGACATCCCGTACTCGTCAGTGACGATGTGGGTTGACATCCCGGACTCGTCATTGACGATGTGGGTTGACATCCCGACTCGTCATTTACGATGTGGTTTGACATCCCGGACTCGTCAGTGACGATGTGGTCTGACATCCCGGACTCGTCAGTGACGATGTGCTAAGTCATCCAATGACTCGTCATTCACGATGTGGGTTGACATCCCGGACTCGTCAGTGACGATGTGGTTTGACATCCCGGACTCGTCAGTGACGATGTGGTAAGTCATCCAATGACTCGTCATTGACGATGTGGTTTGACATCCCGGACTCGTCATTGACGATGTAGGTTGACATCCCGGACTCGTCATTGACGATGTGGTTTGACATCCCGGACTCGTCAGTGACGATGTGGTAAGTCATCCAATGACTCGTCAGTGACGATGTTGTTTGACATTCCAGACTCGTCAGTGACGATGTGGGTTGACATCCCGACTCGTCAGTGACGATGTTGTTTGACATCCCGGACTCGTCAGTGACGATGTGGGTTGACATCCCGGACTCGTCATTGACGATGTGGGGCGACATCCCGGACTCGTCAGTGAGGATGTGGGTTGACGCCCCGGACTCGTCATTAACGATGTGGTTTGACATCCCGGACTCGTCAGTGACGATGTGGTTTGACATCCCGGACTCGTCAGTGACGATGTGGTTTGACATCCAGGACTCGTCAGTGACGATGTTGTTTGACATCCAGGACTCGTCAGTGACGATGTGGTAAGTCATCCTATGACTCGTCAGTGACGATGTTGTTTGACATCCAGGACTCGTCCGTGACGATGTTGGTTGACATCCAGGACTCGTCAGTGACCATGTGGTTTGACATCCCGGACTCGTCAGTGATGATGTGGTAAGTCATCCAATGACTCGTCAGTGACGATGTGGTAAGTCATCCAATAGTTCTTCACGGTACATTATCATTATATGTTAACCTGTTTACATGGATGAATAGCAGGATAATAGAAACAGAATGTGTGTTTAATATGCATTTTCTTATATATGTATGTATACAATAATATATACAACATGTGTAGTGTGTGTGCACTTGTATGGGTGTATTTGAGTTGTAGTAGGTGCGGTATGTGGATATGTTTTCATGTAAGTGCTGTGTGTACATGCCAGTGGATGGATATCAAAATAGTACATGTATGTGTAGTAAAGCATGTGTGCTCATTGTCATATGCAATAGTTAGTATATGACTATATGTAGTATGTATGAACATGTATATGTGTATAGTATTGTGTACATGTATGTATATGTACTAGAACATTCATGTGTGTGGGAAGGTGTTTGCGTGGGGTGTGGTGGGAAGGTGTTTGCGTGGGGTGTGTCATTCTCATTCATCAGAGTTACTTCCCTTCGTTTCCTATGTCACTCGGTCAGTACGGTGGTATAGCGTAGCTTAGCAGACTCTGGGGGGGGGGGGGGGGGGCGAGAATGTGTGTGTGTGGGTGTGTATGTGTGTGTGTAAGCTTGTGCGTAGTAAATTATAATAGAAATACACATCAGTGCTGAAAGGTGTGAATGACCATAAAATGTAGATGTCTTGTGTTTGTTGATAATATATGTTTAACTGAATAAAATATAAATTACAAAAAAAAAAAAATGTTAACCTGTATAACGAACCTCACTTGTTACAAACATCGAATGATATCGTCATAATAAGTTATAGTTCCGAAACAAAATTAATTGAATTAAGGCAAAATATACATGTAGGAATAATTAGATAGACGTTTATATAGAACATTAACAGTATGTATCTAGGTATCTAGCTACGACTTTATGATCAATTCAGTCGCAGTTAAACTTAAGTGAAAACGATAAATTATTATTATAACCTGTAATACAAATTTATAACAAAATCAGATGATAATTGTCTGGGTCCAGTTTTTCAAAAGCTGATTAGTTTATTTACTTGATTAGTGAAAATGTCATTTCTCATTTCTTGTAAAACCTGTGAGCATATAATCTTTATATTATGCCGGTTGGAAGAGAATTAAAAATTTCAGAATTTTGTAAAGTTTTGTCTAGCTAACTTTACCAGAAATTATTATATCAGGATTTAAAAACTGTTGTTCTAATGTGATTAGCCTAATCACCTTTTGAACAACTGGGCCCTGGACGGTATCTCCTTAATTCTGTAAACATCAATTCCAACTAAACTCAGTGTCCTCACTCCGTCGAATCTCATGCATTCGGCCATTAAAATCACCAAACCTCTATTAGTTATTTTCTTGAGAAGTGTTTTCTTTTTCTTGTTTTTTATTTTAACCGGGGAATTTACAGGTTCGCTAAGCATGCATGAGCGGAATGATGATTCACGTGTAAACATTATCTTTGTCTTTACAGCTAGTGATCTAAAGATGAGCGGAATGATGATTCACGTGTAAACATTATCTTAACACCTTAACTTACCTTCAGTTAAGGTGTCTTTGTCTTTACAGCTAGTGATCTAAAGATCATATCGTGTCAGAGAAATGTGTGCGAAATTAGTGATAATGAGATTTACAGATATTAAGTGATTTTACAAATTGAGATTCATGTAAAAAGCAGGTGATATTCGGTCCAAATTCATTATTAGAATTAACGATCACACTACTGACGACTATACACACATTAATGCACTCAGGGACACTTTGTTGTATACCTGAACGTATATAGTGTATCTCGAGAGAAAGCTTTGAAATGTTAATGGAAGCTATAGAACGTCAGGCCATAAGGTCCCGTCACTGTCTACAATAGTGTTTACCATTGTGCGTGGCGTTTTAGGTAAACGTGCTTGCACCTTTATACCCGTCCAGTGGAACGTAACGACCCATGTGGTGTTAACTGATTCATCAAAAAGCTGACACCACGGAGCATCACATGGACCTAACACGAGCGACGCCATCAGGTACAATCAACAACCGTGACCAGGATGTCACAAGCCACGCCTCCAGTGGCTTAACTCCTAGGAGTCTAACACGCTGACAGGTTATCGTCTGTAGGTTAAGGTTTGTCATTTGTATGTTTTTTTCCAGGAGACAGTATGTCTACATCAGTAAATGATGTGGATCAGATGACTTCACAGTTCTGTTTCCATCAATTTGGACGCGATTAACATGCTAGTTCCTAGTATCAGAGTCCAAGAGGAGACGGTATACGACACCCCAATTTCTGGTGCTGATGTCGTAGAGGAGACAGTATACGACACCCCAATTTCTGGTGCTGATGTCGGAGAGGGGGCGGTAGACGACACCTCAATGAAGGTGTGGATGTCGTAAAGAAGTCAGTAGACGACACCTCAGATAAGGTGTAGATGTCGTAGAGGAGACAGTATACGACAGCTCAGTTATGGTGCGGACGTCGTAGAGGAGACAGTATACGACAGCTCAGTTATGGTGCGGACGTCGTAGAGGAGACAGTATATGACAGCTCTGGTGAAAATGCGGATGTGGCAGATGAGATAGTATACGACACCTCAGTTAAGGTGTGGCTGTCGTAGAGGAGACAGTAGACGACAAATCAGATCCTGTTGTAGATGTCGTAGAGGAAACAATAGTAATAACATAAGAGTTTGCTTTTTTATGTAATCGGCTTGTGATTCCTGTCAATCTTGTTGACTTATTGAACTACTGTTATGCCATTTACTTAGCAATCATGTGTATAACAAATAGTTTAGTATCGGCAGTTCACTTGTTTCCATCATTCTTCTAAGTATGTATCACATTGCGTTCATACTACCATAAACGCAATAAATACACCGCTGGATGCATATATTTACATCAAATAAATCGTTGAAATACCGCACGAAGAAAAAAATGTAGTAATGTGTTTGAAACTGTATGTCTATCTGCTGTTTCTAAAATATTGATTTTAAAATATTTATAAAGCAAGACCAAAAAATTATATTGTATTTTTATTTCTAAACCTTTACATTGGGATTTTTTTTCAACATAAAACAATAGCGATACAAATGTGTAACAATAACAAGGCAATAATTATAGCATGATGTCAACAATACGCTTTGTAAAACAGATAACGTTACATAGATTCATCGCCTGTTAAGACAACTATTAGAATTGCTTAAATATTTCAAGAACTTTGTAAAATGAGTTCCTCACAAACAATATCATAATTTTCTCTGTATCCGTTTAAGTCATTAAAGGTTAATTAAACTCTAAAACACATTAGTGCTCCCTGCTGATCTACTCAATATCAAGGATGTGTATGATAAACACCGGGAGAACGCTGACAATAGTCGCTGAGGTGGAATCTAGGATCTAGGATCACTCAGGCGATAAATCTGTAACTAAATAAAGCCGACAGAATACTGACAATAGCGAACCGAAACTTAGCAACAGGTTGTGTCTTTTAGTTGAAAACATGTAAGTACTTGAGGCCAACAAAATCCTGACAATAATCATCGACACGAAAATTAGCAATAGGCGCTGTCATGTACGCGATAAACCACTAACTAACTAGGGCCGACAGAACACTGACAATAGTCAACGAGACGAAACCTAGCAATGGGCGGGGTCATGCAGGCGATTTACAAGTAACTAAGGCCGACAGAGCACTGACAATAGCGAAACGAAACTTAGCAACAGGTTGTGTCTTGTAGTTGAACACTTGTAAGTATTTGAAGCCAACAAAATGTTAACGATAATCATCGACACGAAAATTAGCAATGGGCGCTGTCATGTAAGCGATAAACCACTAACTAACTAGGGCCGACACAACACTGACAATAGTCATCGAGACGTAACCTAGCAATGGGCGGTGTCAAGCAGGCGATTTACAAGTAACTAACTAAAGCCGACAGAACACTGACAATAGTTAACGAGACGAAACCTAGCAATGGGCGGTGTCATACAGGCGATTTACAAGTAACTAAAGCCGACAGAACACTGACAGTAGTTAACGAGACGAAACCTAGCAATGGGCGGTGTCATGCAGGCGATTTACAAGTAAATAACTAAGGCCGACAGAACACTAACAATAGTCAACGAGACGAAACCTAGCAATGGGCGGGGTCGTGTTTGCGAAAAATCAACAACTAACTAGGGCCGACAGAACACTGACAATAGTCAACGAGACGAATCCTAGCAATGGGCGGGGTCATGTAGGTAATATACCAGTAACTAAGGCCGACAGAGCACTGACAATAGCGAAACGAAACTTAGCAACAGGTTGTGTCTTGTAGTTGAACACTTGTAAGTATTTGAAGCCAACAAAATGTTAACGATAATCATCGACACGAAAATTAGCAATGGGCGCTGTCATGTAAGCGATAAACCACTAACTAACTAGGGCCGACACAACACTGACAATAGTCATCGAGACGTAACCTAGCAATGGGCGGTGTCAAGCAGGCGATTTACAAGTAACTAACTAAAGCCGACAGGACACTGACAATAGTCAACGAGACGAAACCTAGCAATGGGCTGGGTCATGTAGGCGACATACCAGTAGCGAAGGCCGAGAGACTACTGAACTAGTCGACTAGACGAAACAAAGCAATAGGTGGGGTCCTGTAAACGATATACCGGTAACTAAGGCCGAGAAAACATTGACTATAGTCGGCGAGATGAAACCTAGCAGTGGACAGGATCATCTATACACTGATTAAATACTGACATTGACTAAACTTAGCAAAAGGTAGCCAGTTACTAACCAATTTATGATGTATTATCTGGTGTATTCGTCCGTCTATCAGTAAGCTTATTATCCGACAACTATGAAACACGTGATGTCCATCCGTCCGTCCACCAGTATGTTTACTTTGCAACAAATATGAATAGCTGTATATTCACTCATCTGTCCAACAATTTGTTTACTCAACGACAATTCTGAAACCCAAAATGGTAAAATGTACCCTAAGAGTTGTTCTAGATTATCGATTTTTAAATTAACGTTTCAGGATGTGTTATTCAAGCAGACATTTTTGTTGATATTAGAAATGCAGACTTATCGTCATCCTCAATAACCTAAAATGTATTTGTAATAAGCTGGCTTGTAATAAAGTAAAAAAATCGACCATCTTGAAACACGTGCTCTGAGATATATTGGTGTTTCTGTTAATATTCGATCAATGTACATGTCAGTCTTCTTGTTATTGATTCAAAGTCACAGAGATACGAGTGAAAGCAAAATCACTGTAACATATATAATTAGTTTTACATTCTTCAGATTCATGTTCGCAATACACCTTACAATATCTCAATAATTCATATAAAACATACAAAACAACGTATAAGATAGAACTCATTACCATGAATAATCAATATGACCTAATGACCTCTTGGCTGTCAGGGAGAAAGTGAGAGGACAACAAGGTACAGTGTTTACATGCTATAATATATTGAACACTAGTTATAGTAATAATGATGCTAGCCTAAATTCCATGTGTGAACTGACAAACTAGGTTTGCTTATTTGTTTGTCAGATCATACGATCGACGTCTTGTGCTGAGTATATAAACGTTTCCACACGAACCTAAACAGAGCCAGACCGTCCGGTACAACTATCACTCCGAAAACCGTGACCAGAATGGCACCAGCTACACCTCCCAGGGCTACACTACTGGGTCGGGAGTCATACACGCTGATGAGTTTTCGCCTTTGGGAAGATAACTCGGTTTTGTTTACTGCTAATTGGGTCCTTAATATGAGAATGCTTTGTTCAAGTTCGTATTTCTCAAATTTTCGTGAATTTGATTCCCGAAAGGAGGAGCAGCATTTACCGCATGTGTCGTTTACTACATTAGAAGGGACCACGTCTGCTGTCGTTGATATTGTTGATGGAACCGTTGATCTGGTAATATCTACTTCAGGAGTGGACGACGTAGTTACAAGAGTAGGAGAGGCAGCGCGGTTCTCTGGTTTGGTGAAAGTGATAGATGACGTCACAAATTTAAATTCCGTTGATGAGGCCGTAATCTGATCGTGTACTAATGTTTTGTGAACCATTTCTGAAAAGAAACATCCTTAAATTTTAACCATGTTTGAAGCCAAATATATGCTGTCTTAGATATGAAATCGATAGTTTATCTTCAAGACTTATACTCTAAATGTTCAATACAACCATATTCGATCAGAGGAAACATAAAAAAAATATGTAATTATATAAATTAGTTAACATGGGTTCAAGCAGGTGATGATGACAAAATAATTACCTCTTTCACATATAACTTGAAATGGTTTCTTACACAAAGCCGTATACATCAAATTTAGGTCCACTTTAACACACTGCTGACGAGGGCACACCTTGGGTTCGTTGTTTTCAGTTGCCCATCTTCCCCAGCCAGAATACACCCATGGATCATAACGTTTAGTCTTGTCACATTTAAAGGAGTCATTGAATCTCATGCCAATCCAGTACGTCCCCTTGTCCCTTTAAGACAATAAAACAATCTAGTAACCGTAGTAAACTTGTACAGTACCGAACATATAAATCCACATTCTTTTTAATGTTTCATTTCGATAAGAAAATAGAATTAAAAAATCCATATTCAAGCAGAAAAACAAATGAACGAGGAGGATAAAAGAAAGCATGTTCGCAACAGGTTACTTGAATGCATAACACACTGTAAGAGTACCGGGTACTTATCGTCTCGACAGCTATTTGTACGTTTTTCTTATTGGTGTATACGGTCATCTTTGTTTTTACTTTGATAAACAGACGTTTAACAGTTAAATCCCGCTTAGCTGCTTTAAAGCTAAAAATTCTGACGGGATTATATTTAGTTTATCTGTGGAGTTACTTTTATAAGATATGTGTATATGTAGGTTAGGGATATACTAACCGAGAGGTCACAACATGTGCTAAAACGAAACACAATAAGAACCGCCCTTCTCCACACACGCGTATTATTATTATTTTCATTTGATGGGTCATACTCACAAATGATTTTCCTGGTATTTATCGTGAGACGTAAAGTAGTCCCACTTTTCTTGACTATCTAGAACGATCAGACGACCATTCCATTCCTCACAGTATTCTTCTGCTAATGTCCAATTCATGTTTTCTCGACTGATCAGCAGCTCCATGAAGACAGACATTCCGTCTGCAATTTGTAATGACGATTAGACAAATTAATTCAGCAGGAGTAAGTACTTCCATTTCCACATGTAATACATTTTGTCCACCTCAGTCGGTCTTTAATTCATGTCCCGTTAGGGTACATTATAAAACCATATGATGTAAAGGAGATACATAATTATGATAGTTATATAAAAAGGTATTCTAGATCACCGTTGTTTCAGCTTAAACATTATATAGATAATTTATCATATTTTAACATATATTTATGAACTTGAGATCAATTGCCTACCTCTCAATAGAAATGTCCATATCGTCACCAACACCACAACATCCATTACAGTAACGTCCGGGTATCTATGATAACGGTGCGGAAGTTTTGGTCTATCTCACTAACACGAGGGAACTCTTGTTTACATGTAGTGAAATCCAGGTCTCTATGATGACAGTGCAGAGCTCCATTCAGTATACATTATTTACACCGTTATAAATTGTTGGTGTATGTATAGATTGTATCCACATGCTGTTAAGTACATTTGCCATATATAACTTAGGTACAGAGATTTAATATTCCAGCCTGAATAGTTAATTACTTAACACGACATGTTGTACTTTGCATTTAGTCAGATCTAGTTCCTTTTCATTCCACGTTTTCGGTCCCTGTGGCTTTAAGAGTCTGGGAATTGTCGCAGTTTTTATTTGATATTATCCATGTACTGTAAATTTATTTGACAAATCTAGTTTGATTGTCTATGTTTTGTATACTATAGGAACCAGATATGGAATGATGTAATTCGGCATAATAGATAGACACAAAGAGCAATTCCTCTTTAACTGAAATATGCGTCATAATTTGAACAGTTTTAGTTTTACTCTTTACGCTCCCGTTACTTACTCATCGTACTTTTGAGAATAGCAGATCACTTGACAACATGCAGCATTGGTTTGATAGTTTGTTTTACACAAAAAAAAGTGACCACTTTTGTTTCTTGCCATAACCCCGTTATTCCTCTAACATATCCTTTAGATAAAAAACGTTATTCAACTGGGATTCTTTGCTACAGCATATACGTATACATTTGTATTTCATTCAATATTCAGCTCCATTAACTCAAAATTCATTATGGGAGTCAGAATTATCGTTTATTTCTTAGGAGAGAATGAATACATCTTGATCTTCTATTCTTTATTCAACTATCGATATTTCTAGCTTAACAAAATAAATAGATGTAATGACAATTTTATCTTTTATCATTAAAAAAGTCAGAAATACGTTGCGTGATCACCATTCTAATTAATGGCAAGTTAATCTATGCTTATTAGTCATTTCCATAGACCGCTCTCAGGCAGCTAATTTATTTCAAGTTAATATATGCATATCAGTCATTTTCCATAGACCGCACTCAGACTGCTTAGTTCACGTTTTTCTATGGCAGAAAAGAATCAATTCCCGCTTTTAGAAAAAAAAATCCACAATAAATCCTTACATCCTTTAGTACATTATGACTTAAGCAATTGGAATTGATATCAAACTAATTCACAATAAATTTAATTTAAGTGAAATTTCGATATTATTGTTTTCAATATTAACGAGACGTCTACCGAAAGACTATTACCAATTAACCTAATACACACCAGTATCTCACTAGTGACGTAGGGCATATATTCAACTATGATATTATTGTACCCCATCTTTTTGGCCATCTTGGTCTATCTTCCATTAAATCTGTCAAGTACCTGCTTAACCATCTGTTCACGATTATTGTGGCATTTTAAGTAAAGTATTATGTTATGTGTTCCAAACCCCGTACACGTAACACTGTACCCGACACCATATCTCCCGTACCCTGTACCCATAACACTGTACCAGACATCATGTCTCCCGTACCCTGTACCCATAACACTGTACCGGACACCATGTCTCCGTACCCTGTACCCATAACATTGTACCCGACACCATGTATCCCGTACCCTGTTCCCGTAACACTGTTCCCGACATCATGTCTCCCGTATCCTGTACCCGTAACACTGTACCCGACACCATGTCTCCCGTACCCTATACCTGTAGTACTGCACCGAACACCATGTCTCCCGTACCCCGTACCCGTAACACTGTACCCGACACCATGTCTCCTGTACCCAGTACCCGTAAAACTGTACCCGACACCATGTCTCCTGTACCCAGTACCCGTAACACTGTACCCGACACCATGTCTCCCGTACCCTGTACCCGTAAAACTCTACCCGACACCATGTCTCCCGTACCCTGTACCCGTAACACTATACCCGACACCATGTCTCCCGTACCAAGTATCCGTAAAACTCTACCCAACACCATGTCTCCCGTACCCTGTACCCATAACACTGTACCCGACACCATGTATCATGTACACCTTACCCGTAACACTGTACCCGACACCATGTCTCCCGTACCCTGTACCCGTAACACTGTACCCGACACCATGTCTCCCGTACCCTTCACCTGTAATACTGAACCAAACACCATGTCTCCCGTACCCTGTACCCGTAATACTGTACCCGACACCATATTTATCTCTCCCCTGTCACGCCCAGTAACATGGTACTCCTATAATGTAATTTATGTTTAGGTCACCGACTTGTACTATGTAACATGTAACGCTTAACTGTACCCAGCACCAAGTTCATGTGTAAACCTTGTCATGTACCTCTTTACTGTACCCAGATACTTTGTCTCTTACCGCTTTCCCGTATGTACCCCTAGCCATGTACCATGTACTATTCGACACACATATTTACACCGCTAAACCCGGTGCAAACAAATGCAGCGCTATAACGGAAGGCTGCTCCACTGATGTAATCTATATTATGCATGGGTTGAACGATCGCTAGTTCGTAGTCAAAGGCTGATATACTTTGTCGAAATCTCTTCGATGAGAAATCAAGAATTTACTATCAAATGATACGGGTAATACATTATGTTTCTTGTCTAAAAAAATACCCAAAAGGACGTCAGATATCATTCTTTCTAAACTCGAATCACCTTCCATCACTGGTTATCCATCAGAGGGACAATTTGATGACGTCAATTTTATTGTTACGTCACTGTACCAAATACCCCGTAAAGTTTTTTTAGACAAATCGGACGAGGCAGACAAATCGTCATAAATCGTCACAAAAAGGCTACTTTTGCTTCACTTTCATTTCTCGTCTGGTGATACATTCTTAGTACCATAATTTTTTGCTGGTTATAAATCAGCATGTATATGTTCAAAACACGAATATATAACATCGTCGAAACAAAGAAATGATACGACCGATTCACGTATATTTATAATATTGTATGAAAAATTTGTTATATCCCTATGTCTTAAATGATACAGTATTATTGTAATATGTTTGTAACTCGGATTTCATGATAAATTAGGACCAAAATCCATGTTTTGACCAGGAAATGTATATATATGCAATCCGTCAATTCGACAACTAATAGGAAATCTAAACATGCCTGCTTTATTTCTTGATGTTTGTGGCTCTGAATATTAGAATCAAGTTGGAAAGTGTACTTCCCCATTATTATAAAATTAACGACAAGCAAGTCAGTTTGATAAGGATTAAAATATAGCAACTTTATAATCAGAAGCAGGGCGTTTTGAAGTGAATGGACCTCTCTATATGAATGAAGATATTGTTTACGCTATAAAATAAATAGTAAATAAAGCTGGACCATACAGTGCTGTCGTCTTTGTCTCAGTAGTCAGCGATGGGAATGTCCAATATTTAAAAACAATTTAATCAATGCAGCCATCTTTAATTTATTTTCATGTAAAACATGCAAATATTTTGTCAGTGCCTTCCATATAACCTTTTTTCAATATCTGTTGAAAAAAAAGGTTTACAGACGACACCGAATGCTTAACGCGTTTGCATGCTTCCAATTTAACAAAATGTCAAAAAAAATACAATATTGGGAAAACAAGTTGCATTTTAACTGTGTGTTTAGTAGAGTGTCACGTATTGATACATAAATATACATAAAATACAAGCATCATTTCATTAAAACGTTAAAATGCATCAACACCCAGCCATATTTGGCTTATGAGACAATACTACAGTAAAATCTTGAGAGTCAATTAATATTAAGACTTATTGATAAAAAGTTTTGTCTTTTTTGGTACATATCAAACAATAACCTGGCGACATCTTTTTGCAAATTATCTTCTTTCATAAGAAATATTAATTTATCTTTGCTGTTTAAAGCATTAACATTCTGTAAATTAGCTTCTGCTTTATTAAAAACTAAAAGTCGCAATCAATAAAAAAGTGAGTTTCATCCTCAACATGATTTGATGTACAATATATACATTTCCTTTCTTGTAAAGGAATTATTGGCCTGGCGTATCTACCCGTTTCTATAGCTAATGGCGGAGAACCACTTCTAAAATTAGATAAATTCTTCTGTGTCATCTATTTCTAATATTTTTAACATAAAAACTTGTACTCATTTCATTTTTATATAGGCGGTAGGTACGCAACTTATTACCATGTACACGGTAACTCTATCTGGTCTCGATTAATCAATATCCGCTTAATATCACGAAGTTTACATTTAGTCGAGCGTTGACTGTTCATTACATCAGATAATCCAAAACTGTGTATAATAGTGTCACATTTTCTTCTCCAAGATTTAGCAATATGTTCTGTAGCATTATATATAGTTTTAGTTAAACGGGGTTCTTCCGCACCGTGTAGTCGTAGACGTAGACGTAGTACTTCAATAATTTGCTTGTGATGTGTCGACATGGATCCCATATCGCCTCGACTCGCTGTATTTGAAGAGTTTTTCGAAGATCCTAGAAATAATCTACACGCCTTATTCTGTATATTTTTCACATGTGTCCATTTCGATATTCCCCATATTCCAGCACCGTAGTAGAGTACGGGTTCCACGAGGTTACGATATCTTTTTTTTCAAATACATCAAAGGAAAAACCTCCACTTGAAAGGAACTTAGTATATAAAGCAGATAGTGCCCTGCTCGCTGATTCAGTAATATTTTGTACTGTATATTTCAAGTCCATAAATTCATTAAACGTTAATCCTAGATAACGGTACAAGGTTTCGTAATCAATACGTTGATCTCCACACTTAAATATGTAGTTTGATCTGGGTGAATTGTTTCCCCTGAAGTGTAAAACTTTGGTCTTTTTTAAAGATCTGGACATCTTTAGACCATCACTAACCATATCTTAATATAGAAAAATCCACACAAAAAAAAAATCGATAGAACTAACCAGGGAGAAACATCCAAACAAATGAAATACGAAATGCATTTTGTTGAAATTCACGGTGCTTTGCTTTTTGTTGAAAATCGGAGTTCTTTACCTTTTGTTGAAAAACAGAGATTTCTGCATTTTATTAGAATTCACAGTTCTTTTCCTTTTGCTGGAAAGTTGAGTTATCTGCCTTTTGTTGAAATTCACAGTTCTTTAATAAATAAAATCAAATCATGCATAGCAGTGATGTTTAATAACCCAGTAAATCAGTGACTGACGTCATAACACTGGTTATCACTGACTTCCTAAATAAGGCGTATATTTACTAAAGAAAAACGGCCCAAGCAGTACCCTGATGTCCACATTAAATTGTTTGTTTGATTTCGAAGTCAATATTCATTGCAAGTGTACAGTTACCTAAGGCTGCCGCGTCCTCTTTTTCCGTCGTCTTTATACGGCATACAACATTACCTATAGTTTACACTACAAAACATTTGTTTCTTTTGTGTAGTTTATCGAAACGTGTGTACACGAATCTGATAGAAACAATAGCGTCAGATAAAACGATCACCCCGACAACAACAGCTAGAATGGGACAAGCCACACCCCACATGGCTACACTGCTGGACCGAGAGTCATAAACGCTGATGAGTTTACGTCTCTGGACAGACAGTTTTGTTTTATTCACTGTCAACTGAGACCCCAACTCACGCAGACTCTCCTCAAGTTCAAATTGGTCAAGTTTTGTGAAATTTTCAACAGTACAGCATTTAGCGCATGCGTCGTTTCCACCCCAGATGTGACCAGAGCCATACTCGTTGATATGAGACCAGATGACGTCACACTCTCTGCTTCCGTCGTTGGTATCATAGTGTCAACTGAAGCCTCGGTTTCCGATATGGTGGAATGTGTAGATGAATTCACAGACTCCTCATTAACTCCTTCTATCGTATATGCCCTAGTTTGACTGAACGTTGTTGTTAGAATCGACGTCGTCTGGGAAACCTCTGAAAAATAGGTCGAATATGCATTTTGATAGAAAATAAAATAAACAATTTTGTGACGAAAGAGTGGAAAAGAGTTAGAAGGAGGCTTGTAATCTACTAATTAGTTATACATTAGCGTTGATCATCTTTTGTCACTCTTATATCGGTCGACAATTTCAAAATGAATCACCTAATTTGGCAAACTGATGTGATTGATTTATATGACTTTCACACCCACTTTGATATTTTGTTTACGAGGTCAAAGACTTTCAGGTATATCGTATTATAGATACTGTGCAAGGGATACAAAGATTTAATCGTCTGAACGTAAAAAAAAAAAAAAAAAAAAAACCAACAAAGGTAACAAATTCTGTTATATTGTACTTAGAATTAATCTGATACAATCGTTATTCATATTAATGATCAATGAGAAAATATTTACCAGTCTCACACAGAGCTTGAAAAAGGCTACTACACGAACTTGTGAACATCTCATTGTAACGAAGTCGAACACATCTTCTTTCGGGACAACCATTAGGCTCTACACTCAGGTCCCTCCACCTTCCCCATCTACCCCATCCATCGAATTTCCATTGCTTTGCCATATCTTTCTTGCATGAAAACGAGTCGTTGAATCTCATTCCAATCCACCTCGCACTTTCGTTCCTGGAAAGCAACAATCGAACTATTATTGTAATAATACATCTATAAACAAAAGGAACGAAAACTATCATATGCCTTATACCATTTCGGCTAAAATTGATTTAAGTAAAATTATTTCAACATTTTGCTTACATTTGGAAATCATGCTTTAGATACGTGCTTCAAGATATAACGCACAACATAGCCGCGAAGTAATGCTTACAGATGTTTATATCATGCAGTAGGGACACCCGTTTGATCAAACATAAAAAGCCAATATTCAAGTTCTCTTAAAACTAATAGGAATTGAGAATAATATCACAGAAATTTGGTATATATGAGGAAATAAAACACACTATCATTAGACACTCCTAAAATGTCAAGGTACCAAACTCAACAGTTAAACTGTTTGACTCGAAATCCGTCCTCCTGCTTTGCTCAGATTTGCTAGATTTTGTTATACTTACAATCTAGCTTTCTGATATTGGTCGTGAGCCGTGAAGTAATTCCACTTTTTCGGACTATCTAGAACAATGAGGCGGCCATTTATGTCCTTACAATATTCTTCTGCAGCTATCCAAGTTAATTGTTCTGGATTAACAATCAGGTCCGGGAAGAGACATATTCCCTCTAATAGTAAAATGACACAAATCGAATATTAATACAGACTCGTGATTCTTTATTTCTATATTTCTAAGATTTTACAATATACATATTACTAAACTCATTTTTGAATGTTTTGTTTTATTCCTGGTGGAATTCCAAGGGAGTTTTTTTGTTTCTCTTATTTAAAAAAAAATAATTTGATACAAAATCATAAAGTTACATTGATTTGGATGCATCACCTTCTGTAACGTCGGAGTGCGTTTTTCTATGTCAACAAACATCAGTTTACGTTAAATGTCTTACCTCGCAAAAGGAACGTCCATAACGCCATCAACACCACGACATCCATTGGTAGTCCCGTACAGGTGTCAATAATTACGGTACAGAGGCTGTGTACTATGTCACCAACACCACAACATGTAGTGGTAGTTCCATCCAACAGTCTATAGTTATCGGACGGACGTTGTGGCCTTTGTCATCAACCACCAAGTCATCTACCGGTAGTTCCGTCCAGGTGTCTATAATTTAGGCACAGAAGCTGTGTTCTATGTCACCAACACAAAGGCACCTATTGGTAGTTCCGCCCAGGTGTTTATAATTACCGTAGGGAGGCTGTGTCCTATCACATCCGGTATGTGTTCAATCAAACTATTAAGGATATACTGCGTTTTATTCATATTGTATATACTAGTTAATATTTGATCTTGGCTACAGTGTTTTATTACGGAGATATTTATGAAATTTCAAGTGAATATTTTATAGGATAGATTTAATCTAGCATCGTGAAAAGATAACCAACACACCCTACCGTAAACCGTTTTCATCAGACCACGTTTGTTATGTATTTATGCACTGCTGAAGCTTCCGTTCAATAGAGTGCATATGTTTCGATCTGTAGCAAATCAGGAAATCGTCGACTGCTAATACCGCTTTGGTCGAAGGTCAAATGTATTTAACTATATTGATTGTTTTGACTAAACAATGAGACAGGCAGAGAAAACCTGCTTACATGGTATCCATATCATATTGTGATAACTCGGAATATGTTCCTGCTTTGAAAAAAAATAAAATTAAAAAAAAAATTAAAAAAAAAAGTCCTTTCCAAGCAGCCCCTTAACATCAGAGTCATACAAGGAGTTCATTGGTTTCTCTTCTGAAGGCGGCTTAATTCTATTTGATCCAAGGATCCAAAATAATTATACCATTAGTTATGCGTTCCAAAGTTAATTCATGCAGTTTGCTAGTGAAATGTGACGACGTCTCTTTTGGTCGGTTGCGTCCTTGCGAGGATTCTAGCAGCCTTCTTCGACGAATATGGTAGGTTGATTCTTTTATCAATAGCATTACGACTAAAAAAAATTTGTTAATCGGAAAAATACTATCAAAGTTTGTTATAAACAAGAAGTATCTCTCGAACGCATATGATATACAATATGTTTTTATTCCGTAATGTGTGGCTCTGCAGATGAGAATCAACTCGGATAATGTACTTAACTTTCAAAAAGACAGGAATTGTCAGTTTTATTGATATTTCATTTATATAGTATAAATATTTGTCAGAAACAAAACATAACAGAATGCTATTAATGATGATGAGTCTTCAGTGTCTCATGATTTCTATAGATATACCCGATCGATAGGTGTATAGGATATATCGGGGTGAAACGAAATTATCGAACGAGAATCTCACTGAACTTGTTTTCCAGTTAAAAAATACACACTGAACGAACAAAAAAGTTTGATACTTAATGAACAATAAATGATAAAGGCGGTACAGAGAACTATTCTACATACTATAATAATATCATGTTCCAGTTAAAATCATATATTTGAGATTCTCAATTTTACAATGAGTTGTTATTTACTTGAGATGAGACAAGTAACATCCAAGACGTATTTCCAGGATTGTTAGTGTATATTCGATTTATTTATCTACCGGGTTACATTTGCCTATATGTCGTTAGTAATTCACAATGCAGTTATGAGACAGTTTGCCCTGACAGTCGGCATTTTATCTAAAAGTACAATGCTTCAAATACATGAATTACGTACAAACTTCGGGGGGAAATTACGATATCTTAATTGTTAACTTATAAATAACGCTCAGTTGGTCGTTATGTTATCGTTGTTTTACCAACATTTGTCACATTTTGTCATCTTTTGTCATTGTTTTTTTCGGAGTTGAATTACTGTAAATATCATTGAACTTTTACCAAATGATAGTATACTGTCACATTTTGTCATCTTTTGTCTTTGTGTTTTTTGTTTGTTTTTGAGATGGTCCTGTTCTGCTATTTCTTGCCAGGATCTGTCCTCTTCTTGTCGTCGTTTTATCAACATTTTGTCACGATTCGTCCCCTTGTCTTCTCAGGTTACTCAGGTGACAGTTATTGTTAACAAACGTAACCGACAATACAACACCTTTACCACATTGGTAAATGTAATTGTAATGGGTTAATATTATATTGTGTTCTATCTCTCATAAAACGCAATTACCACACTGATAGCCAACGTCAACTGTGTAAAATGCAAACATCCCAACAATAATATCTATGAGACATTAGCTATATAAAGTACTGATAGTATGAAGTATAAGTGATACCAGGAAGGGGAGATATAACTTGAGTTGGAATTTGGAATTTGTGATACCTGCGAGAAAGGGGTTTTAATTATATTGTGGAAGAGGGGGGGGGGGGGGGGGGGGGGGGGGGGGGGGGGGGGGGGGGGGGGGGCTATGAGTGATACCTGAGACCCCAACCTTCACGTATTAAAAAAGGGTAACATAGCGTGTCAAAAAAATATGAATGATTATAAATTAATCTGTACAACTCGTTAATATATTATAATATAACAAATAGTTAGATTGATTATCAACATTGATGAGGCGATATATTAGGATATGCTGAGTATTATTAGATAGAAAACCTTGGATGCCAATTACAAAATGTAGCAATTTATATAATAGCCCAAAATGGGCTGACAGCCGACATATAGTGATCACAAATACTTAACACTGATAGTTGGCCAGACACACGGACAAACGGATGCATAGACGCATAGCAATGTTTTCATTTTTGTTTTTTGATTGACAATTCAATATGCAGCTATTTTGAGAAAAGGCAGTTCGAACGGTCATTTTCGAAAGAAAGAACCTTATTTCAAGGACAGTAAAGTATTTGTCAGAATAAGGATCGAGATAAGATGTGCTGGTAGGAAATTCCTATCCCATGAATAACGTACGCTATGAATTATTTCTGTATCGATGTCAACAATAGTCGACAAAACCAGTTGCTCCCGCTTTGCTGTTATCGACAGAATCTTATGTTACTTGTTGAATAAAAAACTGTTGCTATACTATGAAAAATATATTGTGATGCAAGTTAAAAAATCAGGTTTAGTCTAAATACTATCTCTGTATTGGATATACAAACTTCCGGGCTTGGTAAAGATACCAACCCAGTATCGGATATAAATACTCCCCTAGTTTCCCCAAAAAAAAATGCCAACCCTGTATCGGATATAAATACACTTTTGGGGGTTTAGTAAAAATACCCACCAAGTATTGGATAAAAAAACATCCTAGTTTGGTTAAACTACCAACTGTATTTTGGATAAAAAACGCCACACTTTATGAGTAAAAATACCAGCACTGTATTGCATATAAATACTTCCTTTATTTGGTAAAAAGATGGAATCTGTAATCGATATAAAGACCGCCCTATTACAGTAAAATAGCCCTATACAAGATATAAAAAGCCCTATTTCAGTAAAAACACTATTAACACAATAAATAATGAACAGCTAGGGAGTTTTCCATCTACTTACAATATATATATATGTATGTAATTCCCTCTATGAGAAATATCGATAACAATATGCTTAAATTTAACTAATAGGCGTTACTTTGACTAAACGTACAATTGATGCAAAGATTGAATGCTATAAATTAGCATCTAACACCAAGCAAAATAAGCATTAATACACAAAACTTGATCATCCTCCAGAGAAAACATAAAACAGGCCATCCAGTATATACATTAGCTTTTGCTTTTTTTTTTTTTTTTTTTTTTATTAAAATCCGTTCTTTTTCAACCTACTCTCCTACTATGTAAATTAGTCTACCTTCTGCATCAGGGATGACAACTCTTAAAGAACAGTATAACGTTTCTGTCTAAGACTACATTCCCGAACGAACCGTTGACTTCCTCTAAAACCGATAAGATATCTCCCCCTAAATGTTTAATTATCCCCCTTGGTGTTCCCTTGAGACACTGACGTACTACATGTAACATGACAACACACTTTAAGTATTCAACCATTATTCCTTCCTTCCGACCTGTTTTCACTACAAACTCTTTTAAATTCCTCTTAGGGTTCTACGAACTACCATCGACTACCTTATCTGATAAATGTTAACACCAAAATAGTTACAAACACAATTCTGATTGGATTACACATTTGTTAGATACCTGCAAACTTTTCAACTTGTGCATGATACAATAACTTCATGTACAACTTCTCCTAAAGGCCAAATTTATATTATGCCAATTATCAAAGAAAATCCTCCTTTAAATTAAGCAAACATTTAACAAGTTCCCTCTCCCACACATATTTCTTTTTTGATATGTAATGCAAAAAAAAAAAAAAAATATAAAAAATAAAATTAATAAAATAAATTGAAAATCATAATGAATAAATTTTACATTTGTTTACACAGTTTAGCAGTTGTCTGTCACGTGTCACATATGGCAGACTCTCCTGAATGCATGAACATCACATATCTAAACAAAGCACATCGACAAATAAACCACAGTACAAAACGATGGCTATCTATGTATGTGTTACCAATACTTCAATTATAGTACGACTGTTGCATTTTAAACTGCCGGCTATATCTTTCTCGGATCGCACAAGTTCGCTAGATATTGAGCGTGACATAAATGTCCAATCTTCTGATGTAACCAAAATTTAACCCTGCCATCGTTGTTATTATCTCATAAGTGTGGACATATGTGTACAACAAAGCAGACAATCCTCATCACCCAGCCCCTTTGATCACACGATAATGGAACACAGTCCTATTAAGCGGTGGTCTGATCCGCCTTACGGCCACTGCTCAGGATTCCTAAAATAGACCAAGTGTAGATAATAACAGAGCACGTGTGTTTATGTAATATCATTACGAGTCGAACAAAGCATAGATAGACATTTTGTTTTATGCTGAAAATGAAGGCAATGCTGATGAAATGAGTTTGATGTTCTAAAAAGAAAACAATGATTTGTATATATTGGGGAAAACACAGGGCATAACTGCATTAAGCCATCAACAATAAAGAGTAACGGCGGTGTATGAGGGTTCATTAGAATATAAACAATGTACGTACAGCTAACTATTTTGTACGTACAACATACTAACTTGTTTCTACAACTAAGTATATTGTACATCTATGTACAACTAACACTTTGGTACGTACAATTTAGTATATTGTACGCACAAGTTATTATCTTGTACGAACAACTTTGTAACTTGTACGTTCAACTTAGGATATTATTGTTACATTTTAGTATCTTGTATATACATCTTAGTATCCTGAACGTTCAACTGTTTATACTGTATGCGCAACTAATGATCTTGAATATTCATCTTAATACCGTGTACGTACAAGATAACATTGCCAGCAACCATGACTTTCTGAGTCGAAGGGTGTAATATCATTGTTAGCAGTCATTACTTAAACACGGAACGACGGGACATACTAAAACACGGACCAACGGGGGCATACTTAAATACGGAATGACGTGACATACTTAAATATGGAATGGCATGCTTAGGAACGAAGATGATTAGAATCAAAACATAATAAAGTTAACCGGAAATCTGTTTCTGAAAAGTGCTCTCTCCCGTTTCTTTGTGTTTGCCTCACTTATGCACAGGGGATTGAAGTATTGTTATATTCCTTTTCTGTATTTTGAGATAGTAAGTTATAAGCATAAATAAGTACGTTCTACGCACAACATAGACAGTTATACGTACATGATATAATGTTCTATGTAAAAGATAATGATATTTTGTAGTTGCTTGAATACTCCGCCGTAAGTTCCCATTTTCTCAGCATGTCAGATATCTTACAAAATATACATATGTTGACATGTGGCGCCATGCCTTTCATCACAGCTGAGAGCTTTCATGGCTCCTACTTTGAGTATGCCAGATAATCCACCAGTGCGGTTATATAACATGCCCATACACAGATTAGGAACATCAGTTTCCGGAGGATTAAAGTCTATCCACGACGGCATAGGTGGTGCGTACTCCAACCCCGTCCAAAACATTCCTGATATATTTTGACCTCTAGCTGTACAATATAAAATACAAAACTACCATCGCCATTAGCATTATCTTCGTCTTCGTTGTCGTCGTCGTCGTCGTCGTCATTAGCGGCAGCAGCAGCAATATAAAACTATCAGGTAATATCGACAAATCGATGTAAAAACAGACCAGGTGTTGCAACCGAAACAGAGAAATTAATATTTAACTAAAAAGTCACTAATCAAATAATTCATATGGACGATTTTACAGGCAGGTCTTTGGAGGGAAATGGAGAGTAAATATCGTGTTTAAAAAAAAAAAAGGAGTTGTGTGTTGCAATTTCTCATTTCATATATACTTAGTAGAGATTACCAGGCCCTATTATTAGTCTAATTATGATACAAAGTAAAACAAGTTAATATAAGGGAACAAACCAACCAATTGAAAACAAACAGATTTTTGAAACAGCCCCTGTGCATAGAAAGTTGAGCCAAGGATAAAATGTCTAGCAGCCACTGATTGGCCAGTATGTTATGAAGCGAAAAAATAGATATGTAGCCTGATAGGTAACTATCCATAAGAAATGCTGATATAAATTTCGTAAGTCCGATTGATTTTTTCCCAAAAGTTCAGGTAATAATAATTAACAGGTGAACATTTAAGATTTTTGAGAAATTTTACTGCGAAATTCAACCATATTCAAAATGGCTACCCTGGAGAATATTTGAGCTGAAGGACCCAACTTTTATTTTTGATTAGGTGTTATATCAGACCCTAAACTTTTGTTATAAACCACCATTGTCATATTGAATTGAGGAATTTGAATGAAATACTTCAACACGTTAAGACTAAAGTCTATGGGGAAACAATTGGTTGGTTGGTTGGTCCCTATAACGCTTTACTATCTTGAATCACAAAAAAATGGACTTACTGAACTTTTCAGCTCGGAAGGCGATCCAGGTTATAGAGCTAGCGTATTTTTCTTCTGAATCGATTGTCATTGGTTCAGCTCCAGTACTGGTGCAGTAATCCTAGGGTATATATCGATATATCTTAATGATAAATAATATTAACAAAATATAATCAGGATATTATACATTTTAATACAAAGGGAGAGATTGATATACGAGGGCTGATTCATGTCTTGTGATCCTGATTTTGAATGGTTTGACTTTTGCCGGAATGCCGCTTTGATAAAACCGATAAAAAATTGGCTGTCAGAAAGTCATCAACTGCATGTTAAGGTTATGGTTAGATTTAGGGTACCTGAAATAATTGTTCTTGGAAAATAAGATGAAAGTCGGAGCGAGATTAGTTGAATAAGGCGGATGCTCTATCACTCTAAAGCCACAATCGTGAATGGCAGCCATGGCATTGACAGACTCTTTCATTATAAAGTTAACCCTAACAGATTGTGTCCATTTTGAAAAAGCTGCTAAAGCAACTCCTTCAATACGAGGCTCACAACATACCAATCAAACAACCCTCGTAATAGAAATAAATCTAAGACATGTTTACAACTGGCACCCACGATACTAGCAAACTGTGCTTCAACAGGATAGGTAATAAAGTAGAGCCCAACATAAATCGTATTTGTACGAGAGACAGTAGCACTGGAACACCAGATATAAACACGTTGTGTAAGGTAGAGTAGAGTCAGCCATGAATCCAAGAGCAATATAGAATAGCTAGTTATTAGAACATTGAAACACGATTTGATAATACGTTACATTAGAGCTTACATGATTCAAACTGCACTATTCAGTTGTCTGGTCCTTCTAGGATTAGTAAGTGATGGATGAATATTATCGAAGTCGAATTGTGATGCAATAGCCCGATAGAATGCATACTTTCAATTATCAATTCATAAAAGAGGCAGACATTGAAGTGAAAATAGTTTGCTTTCTATCTTTTGACATTAAATGATATATTACTAAGAAATGCAACTACTTTGATATATAAAAACCAATTAAAACTTAATGGAAATATTTGACGGGAATTAATGTGTCGTACACAATACCTTGGCTTCCTTCCACGTTTTCTTGTCCGAGGTAAGTGTGAAACACAAATCACCGTCGTGGCCCCATAACACGGGGCACCTCACGGTTGGGCATCCTGTAACATTATAACAGTATATCGCTGTATTACGGTACGGAACGATAAAGTGTAACATCAACAGTTAATGTTCCTACATCAAATAAAATGATAGTAAAAATAACGTATTTTGAAATAAATAGACAATTAGGTGACTTGAATGACACTCATAATCAGACATTATGTTTTGTCAACATATTACAGAATTAATTAATATTTCAACGTAGTGTGTTCACACGTTTATTTTCTACACAAATACAGCTAATTATATATTTATTAAATCAGAATAGAGTGGGTTGACAAAGGAAATTCGCCGCCTTGATTTTCATTTTGAAAGTTGCTGTATTGCCAAAGTCGAATAATGAAACTATTCACAGTGCAGTATAATGTGTCGTTTGTTTAAAATTGTGATACAAATATGACGTCCATTTAAAGAGTTATATAAACCAGGACCAGTTTTAACACTAGTGGCTATCATGATTGATCACCATATTATTGATATCCATTTGGGTATAACATACATGGGTGTTCTAGCATATCTAGTGGCGTGCGTTAGAACACACAATTATTATGTTTTGCAATATCATTGCTGATGGAACAGCCTTTGCTATCACGGAATCCAGCCATTGTCAAGCGTAGCAGACTGTGAGGGCAGGTAAAAAAGTATCACTGATAAACTGCTTATTAATTGTATGAATTTCAAATACGTTAGCTGGAATATTTATACAATTTTGGCCAAAATTAATAATATGAAATATAATATTTTTTCCAAAAAAAGACCAAACGACTCCTTTAACTCTGAACAATGTATAACTACGCAGTAGACTAAATACCAATGACAACACAGGGGTATATCTTAAATTGGGGCTAGTGTAGTATGAATGTAAATAATTTAAGATACAAAAGGTACTTAAGTTCACAAGATATTTTGGGTTTTATTACCGTGTTGTAGACACAAATATGTGTGGCCAGCCTGAATACACATTTCATCAATGGCGCAGGTGTGTCCTCTGCAAGCCCCTCCGATACCCTGTAATATAACCAGGTCAATACACAAATGCTGTCTACATGATACTACCTTGATTAAAAACTACATCTTCTTGATATACCCTGTACATAGCAGAAAGATAACACAGACAAAATCTATCTAAATAACATGAGTTGACAAAGTGTTTCATTTTCCTCCGATAACCTAGATTTAACCGTTTAACAAAACAACAAGAAAGCAGCTATCTTGTTGGTTTGACTTTTAATATAAATCATTCTTCGTTAGTCATCGCAATAATATTTAAAACAAACCAAAAATACCTAACAAAAATGTTATCAAATATATGTACATTATCTCCAATACCCAGCACATTATGTTTACATTATTTATTGATCCTACACTTTGTTGCAATATAATGGGATACCCTGCACACAACAGTTAAAAATAAAATATTATATAAAAGCGTTAAAACGACGAACTACATCTTAAAACAAATACAAGTCGTTAATAAATAGCATTGAATTATATTCCGATTACCTGCACGTTAATTTTAAACAAAACAAAAATAGATACCAAATTGTTGACGATGATGAGTTTCGCGTTTGAAAACATATTAGACATAGAAAAACACGCTGCCATGCTGTCTACATCTTTATCCAGAACGAGGCTGGTATATACAACTTAAGGAATGTATACTAGTAGTTTATTACGGATTGCAATAAGTGCGGAACAAATTACAAATTATCAACATCCCTGTTTCTTTTTTTAACTATCTAAGTAACACTGTCCGAATTGTAAGTTAACTGACCGAGATGACTAGAAGGCTTGACTAGACAATACAGATCTACAATTAAATAAATTGTGTTGTGTTTTCCTTTACCATGTCATTTGCTAGTATAGTAGCATTGATAGTATAAATTGTCCAATTGAAATGTCTCTTGAACTTTATAAAACACTTTGACTAATACAGTCAGAACTATAACACTTGAACTAACTATTGAAATGATAAAAGGTTCAGTAACGGTTCAAACACTTTATTCTGATGATCTGAACACTACTTGCTGATACGCGCAATTAACAATATGAGTTATTTTATAGGTCACAGAGTGTTTCAAGTGGGCTGGTTCCCTCCCTGACCTTCCACACCGACGGGTTGGAATGGTAGAGTCTGTTACCGGTGTTCATGTCCTCTCGACATGGATGGAGTGTTTTCCTCGCACAGTAGTGTATTTACTAGAATGACTGGTTCACTGACAACACACTTCGGTTGAGGTTGGGGTATCGTGATATCCGGCTTCGAAGGAATGTCACTGTTGCCATAGTTACGCTCACTTAGTGATCTATCGCAAATAACAGCCTCAACTTTAGTTGGTCGAATGTACATTCGATTCCGACGGTACACTGCACCATTCTGAGCTTTTACCATGTATGTAGTATCGCTACATTGTTCCACAACACGGCCTAGTATCCAACGTTCCCGTCCTGGTATTGGAAATACACGTTCTGTATTCCAGAGATGTACGGGAGATCATGAGCGGTCTTGTCATAGTAACGCTGGACACTGTCCTTTCGACTCTCGCGTTTCTTCTTTACATTGTCGTATTTTACGCATGGATAGTTGAAATCCGGAATTAGTGTTCGTGTTCGCCGCCAGAACATCATTTTATTTGGACTGAGCCCTGTATCTTGTCTCGGTATATTTCTTAGCTCCAACAACGACTCAAACTGATCCTCCCTTTTTCTGTTACATTTCAACATCAGGTGTTTGATCACTCTCACAGATGACTCGGCTTTTCCATTGGCTCGCTGATGTTGAGGAGATGACGTCACATGATTTATACCCCATGTTTTGGTGAAGAGTTGGAATTCCCTGGAAGTAAATTGTGGACCTCCATCAGACACGGTTGTTTCTGGAACTCAAAATGGGCAAGTTGCTGTAATAGTCAATGGTCACTAGGTTGAGTATTCCTTTGATATCAAATATATCCATGCCTATCTTACTCCATGGCCTATCTCCATCAGCATGTTGTTTCAGGGGTAGTTTTGTGATTCGAGGTGCCATTTCCTGACAAGCCTCACACTTTCCACCATTTGTTTTATCTCACTTTTCACGGCGGGCCAGCAGACTGTACATCTAGTTCTTCTGATAGTAGCACCAAGTCCAATATGTTATTTGTGTAGTCTAGTTTTGATATCAGCTCTGAGCGTTTTGGGATTTACGGCAACTTCTCCCTTCACCACTAATCCATCTTCTATTACTAGAGTGTCTCTCACATCACAGTAGGGTTTGCAAGGATTTGGAGTACTCTCCTTGGTATCTGGCCATCCGTTCTCTATAGTGTCATTTAACGACTGTAGCTCGGGGTCGGCCAATGTTGCCACTCGCATTTCACCCAGCCGTGTATCAGAAATGTCCTCGTATACTTTGATATCCATAATACGCGGTCTAGCATTATCAAGAAATGTTCTGCTCAGAGTGCAGAAATCACGAAATTTCACGTCATATCTGTATAGTTTCATAATAATGTCCTGAAGTCTCCTTGGAGCACAACTGAAGGTTTTTTTTCTTAGAACTGATTCAAGGTTTGTGGTAATTTTCAATCACCATCTTTCGCCAATAAGTGTACTGTTCAAACCGTTCTGCGCCATATAGGGTAGCAAGTGCTTCTTTCTCAATTTGCTTCCATTTCCTTTCAGACGAAGTTAAAGCTCGCGAGGCATACTCTACATGTTTTCCTTCTTGTTACATGACAGCAACAATGGCATCCTTGCTACTGTCTAGTTGTACTACTAAAGCCTTGTCTGGGTCATAGTTTGATAAGAATGGTGTTGTTGTCAGTGCTTGTTTTACTGTGTTGAAGCGCTTCTTGTGTTCTGGAAATCAACATCTTTCCGTATTAGCTCACGTAGTGGTTTCATTATTGTCGAGAGTTGTGGTAGGAATCGAGTCATATATTGTACCATACCACAACATCTACGAATTCCTGGAGCTTCCGTAGGCCTGGCCATGTTGAGAATGGCCTCACCTTTCAGGGGGTCTGCTTTTATACCATCCGTAGTGATAGTATGTCCATGGAAAATTTGTTCTGTCAGACCTGTAGCTTTCTTTTCCTCGTTCAGGACTATGTTTCTTTCTCTACGACGTCGATAGAGTACTTTTAGCTTTCTCTCGTTGTCCTGTAGGGGAGTCCCATCTGATGAACCCTTTCTAACTACAATGATATCATCGGCTATAGCGAATATGTCGTCAAGCTCTTCTATAGCTTCATTTAGTTTCCTCTGGACAATTTCACTGGATACCTTTAACCCATCTGTATCGCCCAAATGATGTGATCATTGTGGTATATTCACTAGACTTATCATCAAGGGATATGTGCCAGAAACCTTCCTTTACATCTAGTTTACTGAATACGCATTGTTCAGTTTAGGTAGAATGTCATCCAGAGTTGGTAGTTTAAAGTGTTCTCTGTGAAGTGCTGTGTTGTGGACTTGGGGGTCTAAACAGATCCTCAGCTTTCCGTTTTCCTTGTGGGCCACCACCATTTGACTTACCCACGGTGTTTGTTGAGTAATAGGTACTAAGATCTGTCTCTCTACCAGACTGTCTAACTCAGCCTTAACCTGATCCTGGACTGCAAGTGAAGGTTTTCTACATAGTCGAACTTTAGGTTTCACATTAGGGTCGAGTGTAAAAGTTGCCATCCCCTAGGTTACCTAACATAGTCACAAATGATTCCACTTTATCAATGAGACGTTCATTGTTGACAGTTACAATACCTAGATCTTGTATAAATCTCAAACCTAAAATGTTCTGTAATTTGTTATTGACGACATCAAATTTCACATAATGATCCTCTCCTGTTTTAGGATTCTTGACCATTAGCTTGACTTGGACAATGGTTTGAGTGTGTTTTCAGTGAACATGTGTAGAGTCAGATTTGTAGGTTGTACCTGTTATCGTCTTACATACCGTTGATTGATGGTGTTGACATCAGCTCCTCTATCTAATTGGAATTTTACAGTAATGTCATTTACAATCAATGACGCTGTAATTATTGTTTTACCTCATGTTTTTGAAACAGCATTCAACCACTGGTCACTGTCTTCGTCATCAGTGTCAGAGTTTCTCCCCTCTGCACTAACAGCACAAAGTTCCTACTTCTTACATTTTACTTTGAAGGGATTTCGGCCATTGCACTGAGAACGTGTCTTTCCCCAGGCTGGGCATGCTTCCGTTTTTATAACATATGTTTCCCACATAATCTACATTCTTTCGTGTTTTGACTATTTCGAGATGTGGACTTCTTCTGTCTATTTGTCGTGTACTGTTGCCTTCTACAGTAGATTTGCTATAATTAGTGACCGTGACCTTATTGACGTTGGAGTCTTTATTGTAGTCAGGTTTCTTCATTTGACTCACTTGCCTGATTGCTTGTTCGTACGACTGACAAATCTTGATTGCCCGCTGCAGTGTTAGGTCATGGTCGCGTAACAATAGTTGCTGCACTTTTCCTGTAGCATTCTAATTTATCTCGGATCATCCAATCCTCTTTCCGAAATTGCATGATGCAACTCGTGATCTTAATTCTATCAAAATCTGGTCAAAAGGCTCAACATATTGGACAGTCCAAAATGTATGCGATTCCGCGACTTCGTTCTGTCTAGAGTTACAGAGGTCTTTTATATTATTAAACATCGACGGGGTTATTTCTATCTGCTCCGTCTCGTGTGAAATGGTCATATGCCTTCAGCAGTGCCTCTCCACCGCAGTTAATTATCGTTGCGGTTTGTATTTCTCCGCCCATCTGCGAGATACCACTAGCGGTAAGATATATCTCAACGTGTTGTTTCCACGTTTTAAAGTTCTCAGAAACATTTGCCGAGTGAATATTAAATTCAGGGGGCAAGCGTAGATAATTGTTTATGTGGGCCGGTAATGCCGCCGGTAATGGCTGAACTACCGCCGGTTGATCCATAGCCTGAGCTTCTTCGTTCATGATTACTAATATAGGAGGAATTAGTAACTGGGTGTGTAAACACTTACATAGAAAAGTTCATGATTTAGCATTTGTCATAGCTGCCACCATGTTGACGATGATGGGTTTCGTGGTTGAAAACATATTAGACATAGAGATATACGCTGCCATGCCGTCTACATGTTTATTCAGAACGAGGCTGGTATATACAATTTAAAAAATGTATACTTGATTATACATCATATTGCATTCTCCTCAGGTTCATGAAAGTAACCGTTAAAACAAATATAACAGCTACTTAGAGTATACAGAGTAAAACTGAACAGGCTATTGTCCTTTGGTACCAATTAGATCATCAAAATAAATAAAATAGTTACATAGATTAAGTGATGTTGAAATTGTCTGATATTCTCATCCTGTGACCTGAACATTAGATCACATGCCCATCACACATTACTTAATTGACAAATCTTCAAAGTATGCTCATCATTTTGAGTTTACATGATGTGGCATTCTCCTAAGATACTTACTTATAACCATTAAATTGGGGCATTAATTATGTTTAGCTTTATTATTTTGATATTAAGTTTTGAGACAAAGGGCATAACTAAACACATAGAATATAAATACATAAATTGTATAACTTTTTTTGAACCCGCGTCTAACTAAAAAAACAAAAGCAAAAAAACAAACAAACAAACAAACAAAAAGAAACAAACAAAAAAAGAACAAAAAAAAAACAAAAAAAAACAGTCACTTCCAATACTCAGAATACAAACGTTAAAATAAATAAAACTACCAATATTGTTTTGGGCTTAGATAATATACCCCTTCTATACCCTGCACATAGCTGCTTACACAAAAAAGCAATTATTTCGTCAAGGATATTGCTGATTTTAAATTCTCCTCCGATACCCTGAAACTAACGAGAAAAAAAAAGAAGAAGAAGAAATAACTGCCTTAAACTGTTAAAGAGTTTAAATCTTTGCTGTCCTCCGACACCCTTAAACAAGCAAACAAACATAGTTGCCTTAGTATTGATAAGTTTAAAATAATGTCATCCGATCTGCCGAGCGAAAAAAAAGTGTTAATCTTATTGAATTCGAATGTTGTCCTCTGATATCCGGCACTTCTACTTCTACTTACAGTAAAACAAACAAAAGCACCCCAGGCTAGCTAAATCTGAACGAGTTTAAATGAATGCTGTCCTCTAATACCTGTACATAAATTAACATGGTTACCTAAATGTTTGAATTTATAGTGAACCCCGATACCCTGCGTATAAACAATAAATCAAATAAACATCGCTACCGGAATATTAATTATTGAGTTTAAATGCATATTGTTGTTGATGCATGCAAATAAACGGTTAAACAGAAGGTAACTTGCAATGAACATTTGACATGATTAAAGCTTGATTTATCTGTGTATTGATTTTGTACGATCAGTTTCGTCGAATAATGTTGTTTTTGTTGGTTTTTTTAGGTTCCAAAAGAACGTATATCTGATTAACTCCAGTCGTGAAAATAGTAATACGAAATAATAAATCACATTACTTACCTGTGGAATAGACGTCTTACTGATGGCCTCAATGTTGTAACCTGATACCCAAACATGCTGCCGGTCATAGTCATCAGAGTTCAACGTGCACCGACCATTGAATTTGTCGAAGAAGAGACTTCGACATAATTTGAATGCGACGCACGGCTCTAAACACTGGTGGAAGGTGGGCAGAGAGATGGAAATGTAGCATTGTGATAGCAATGCATAGCGGTGAAAATCAGTCACAGTTATCGCAAAAGAACATTCAGCAAATTGTACCATACACACTAATGGTAGTAGGTATAACATATCGACTGGAAACTCCATAGGCCTCATGGCTATCTGAGTTTAAATGTTGAATACGAACAATCCTGATCGTTTGAGCAAATTATCGTGAGCTGGACATTAGAAATGGCAAAACTATCAATGAGCATATATAACCTGTATTGCCACATCAATATAGCTAAAACCGTTTGATGTCACGGAAATTTACATCAAAGAACAATCCATGATTCGAATCGTCACCATACAAAGTCTGTAATCCCAATACATAAACATTGGATTATTGTCCGTACTGTCCAAACTCTATACTGTTGTGATTAGTTTTGACAGAAATGTATCGCCATGGCAGCTGAAGACAGTCATGCTCAAAAAACGACTGTATACGTCACCCGCGTCTATAACATTTCATACATATTCCATCGTCAAATCGTTTTATCTAAGCGTGGATGTCGTAGAGGAGACAGTACACGACACCTCAGTAAACGTGTGGATGTCGTAGAGGAGACAGTAGACGACACCTCAGTTAAGGTTTGGATGTCGAAGAGGAGACAGTATACGACACCTCAGATCCTAGTGTAGATGTCTTAGAGGAGACAGCACACGACATCTCAGTTAAGGTTTGAATGTCGTAGAGAGGACGGTATACGACACCTCAGTTAAGTTTAGATGTCGTAAAGAAGACAGTATACGACACCTCAGTTAAGGTTTGGATGTCGTAGAGGAGATAGTACACGGCACCTCAGTTAAGGTATGGATGTCGTAGAGGAGACAGTACACGACACCTCAGTTAAGGTGTGGATGTCGAAGAGGAGACAGTAGACGACACCTCAGATCCTAGTGTAGATTTCGTAGAGGAGACAGTACACGGCACCTCAGTTAAGGTTTGGATGTCGTAGAGAAGAGAGTATACGACACCTCAGTTAAGGTGTGGATGTCGTAGAGGAGAGAGTAGACGACACCTCAGTTAAGGTGTGGATGTCGTAGAGAAGACAGTAGACGACACCTCAGTTAAGTTGAGGATGTCGTAGAGGAGACAGTACACGACACCTCAGATCCTAGTGTAGATGTCGTAGAGGAAACAATACTAATAATATATTTTTTTGTTTTTTTTATGTAATCGGCTTGTTATTCCTCTCTATCTAGTTGACGTATTGAACAACTGTTATGCCATTTACTTAGCAATCATGTGTAAAACAATACTTTAGTATCGGCAGTTCACTTGTTTTCATCATTCTTCTAAGTCTGTATCACATTGCGTTCATACTACCATAAACGCAAAAAATACACCGCTAAAACATTGAACAATTCTATGAAATACATCACGAAGAAAAACGATGTAGTAATGTATTAATTATTAGTCAAGGGACTTCGTATTTGAAACTTTATGTCTATCTGCTGCTTCTAAAATATTGATTTTAAAACATTTATTAAACAAGACCAAAAAATAATATACTATATTTATTTATTAACCTTTACATCATGATTTTTTATAACATAAAACATTAGGATACAAATGTGTAACAATAACGAGGCATTACTTATGGAATGATGTCAACAAAATGTTCTGCATAACCGATAACGTTACATAGATTTATCACCTGTTCAGACAACTCCTAGAATTGGTTAAATATTTCAATGTAAAACTATGTAAAATGAGATATTTACTCCTACTCACAAACAATTTTCTCTATATCTGATTAAGTCGTTAAAGGTTTCCTAAACTGTAAAACACATCAGTGCTCCCTGTTGATAGACTCAGTTTTAATGAAGTATATGATAAACAAACAGTATGATAAACACCGGGAGAATGCTGACAATGGTCGGTGGATTAGAATCTAGGAATAGACGGGATCACGCAGGCGATAAATCTGTAACTAAATAAAGCCGACAGAGCACTGACAATAACGAAATGAAACTTAGCAACAGGTTGTGTATTGTAGGTGAAAAATCGACGAGACGAAAACCAGTAATGGGCGGGGTTATGTAGGTTATAAACCAGTAGCTAAGGCCGACAGAACACTGACAATAGTCAACGAGACGAAACCTAGTAATGGGCGAGGTCATGTAGGCGATCTAACAGTAACTAAGACCGACAGAACAGTGACACTAGTCAAGGATAGGAAACCTAGTAATGGGCGGGGTCATGTAGGCGATACGGCGGTAACTAAGGCCAACACTGACAATAGCAAACGAGACGAAACCTAGCAATGGGTGGGGTCATGTAGGCGATAAGGCAGTAACTAAGGCCAACTCTGACAATAGTCAACGAGACGAAACCTAGCAATGGGTGGGGTCATGTAGGCGATACGGCAGTAACTAAGGCCAACACTGACAATAGTCAACGAGACGAAACCTAGCGATGGGCGGGGTCATGTAGGCGATACGGCAGTAACTAAGGCCAACACTGACAATAGTCAACGAGACGAAACCTAGCGATGGGCGGGGTCATGTAGGCGATACGGCAGTAACTAAGGCCAACACTGACAATAGTCAACGAGACGAAACCTAGCGATGGGCGGGGTCATGTAGGCGATACGGCAGTAACTAAGGCCAACACTGACAATAGTCAACGAGACGAAACCTAGCGATTTGCGGGGTCATGTAGGCGATACGGCAGTAACTAAGGCCAACACTGACAATAGTCAACGAGACGAAACTTAGTACTAGACGGGATCATCTAGGCGATCAATCTGTAACTAAGGCTAACATTACACTTGTTAAACACTGATACTGACTAAACTTAACACAAGTTAACCTGTAACTAACCAACTATTGATTTATTAGCTTGTGTATTCGATCGTCTATCAGTAAGCTTATTACCCGGCAACTATGAAACCCGTGATGTCTATCCGTCCGTCCATTGGTATGTTTACTCTACAACAAATATAAATCCATGTTCAAAAATCTGTTTACTCGCCGACAATTCTGAAACCCTAAATGGCAAAACATGAGTTACTCGTGATTACGGTTGTCAGTTTGGTGTCCTTATTGGATAACGTTTCAGGACTTGATGTGTTATTCAAGCAGACATTTTTGTTGATATTAGAAATGCAGACTTGTCGTCCTTCTCAATCGGTTAACATTTATCTGTAATAAGCCCACTTGTAATAATATGAAAAGTAAAATATCGACCATTTTAGAACAACTGCTCTGAGATGTGTTGGCGTTTCTGTTAATATTCGATCAATATACATGTCGGTCTTCTTGTTATTGATTCAAAGTAACAGTGTTTGGAGTGAAAGCAAAATCTCGGTAACATATATAATTAGTTTTACATTCTTCAGATTCAGGTTCGTAATAAACCTTGCAATATCTCAATAATTCATATAAAACATACAAAACAACGTATAAGATATAACTCATTACCATGACTAATCAATATGACCTAATGACTTCTTGGCTGTCAGGGAGAAAGTGAGCAGACAACCAAGTATATTGAACACTAGTTATAGTAATAACGATGCTAGCCTTGACGAAAAACTGATTATTAATCCAACAAAAAAGTTCTAAAGAGTTACTATTTCTTTCAATTCCTATGATCGATAATTACAATTAAATCACCTAAATTTCATATGTGAACTGACAAAGTAAGTTTGCTTATTTGTTTGTTTGTCAGATCATACGATCAACGTCTTGTGCTGAGTATGTAAACGTTTGCACACGAAGCTACACAGAGCCAAACCGTCCGGTACAACTATCACTCCGATAACCGTGACCAGAATGGCACCAGCTACACCTCCCATGGCTACATGGCTGGGTCGGGAGTCATACACGCTGATGAGTTTTCGCCTCTGGGCAGATAACTTGGTTTTGTTTACTGACAAGTGGGCCCTTGATATGATAATGCTTTGTTCCAGTTCGTATTTCTCAAGTTTTCGTGAATTGACATCCCGGGAGAAGCAGCATTTACCGCATGTGTCGTTTACTACATTAGAAGGGACTACGTCTGCTGTCGTTGGTATTGTTGATGGAACCGTTGATCTGGTAATATCTACTGCAGGAGTGGACGACGTAGTTAAACTAGTAGGTGAGGCAGCGCGGTGTTCTGGTTTGCTGAAAGTGATAGCTGACGTTACAAATTTAACTTCCACTAATTCCGTTGATGAGGCCGTTATCTGATCGTGTACTGATGTGTTGTGAACCATTTCTGAAAAGAAACATCCTTAACTTTTCACAATGTTTGAAGCCAAATATATACTGCTTTCAATAAGAAATTGATGGTTTATGTTCTAGCTTTATCATTGCAAAAAAAAAAAAAAAAAAATAGAATAAAAAATAAAATAAAATAGCTTTTTATACTTTTTTTCCATATTGCTATGAATTTAGCTATAAATTGAAAACTTATACTCTAAATGTTCAATACAACCATATTCGATCAGAGTAAACATCAAAAAAAATATTATGTAATTATATAAATTAGTCAACATGGGTTCCAGCAGGTGATGATGACACAATAATTACCTCTTTCACATATAACATGAAATGGAGTATTACACAAAGCCGTACGCATCATATTAAGCTCCAATTTGACACATTGCTGACGAGGACACCAGTTAGGTTCGTTGTTGTTATTTGCCCATCTACCCCAGCCAGAATACATCCATGCCTTATAACGTTTAGTCTGGTCACACTTAAAGGAGACATTGAATCTCATGCCAATCCAGTACGTCCCCTCGTCCCTTTAAGACAATAAAAAAATCTAGTAACCGTAGTAAACTTGTATAGTACCGAACATATAAATCCATATTCTTTTTAATGTTTCATTTCGATAAGAAAATAGAATAAAAAAAATCCATATTCAAGCAGAAAAACAAATGAACGAGGAGGAGAAAAGAAAGCATGTTCACAACAGGTTACTGGAATACATACCACACTGTAATAGTACCTGTTACTTATTGTCTCCACAGTTATTTGTACTTGTTTCTTATTGGTGTATACGGTCACCTTTGTTTTTACTTTGATAAACAGACGTTCAACAGTTAAAGTCCCGCTTGGCTACTTTAAAGCTAAAAACTCTGACGGGATTATATTTAGTTTATCTGTGGAGTTATTTATATAAGATGTGTGTATATGTAGGTTAGGGATATACTAACCGAGAGGTCACAATATGTGCGGAAACGAAACACAATAAGAACCGCCCTTCTCCACACACGCGTATTATTATTATTTTCATTTGATGGGTGATACTCACAAATGATTTTCCTGGTATTTATCGTGAGACGTAAAGTAGTCCCACTTTTCCTGACTATCTAGACCGATCAGACGACCATTCCATTCCTCACAGTATTCTTCCGCTAATGTCCAATTCATGTTTTCTCGACTGATCAGCAGCTCCGTGAAGACAGACATTCCGTCTGCAATTTGTAATGACGATTAAACGAATTAATTCAACAGAGTAAGTTCTTCATATTGACATTTCCACATGTAATACATTTTGTCCGCCTCATTCATGTTAAACATGCCAGACGACCCCCTCCTCCCTGTTCAGTGGTTTGTATTCGTCCGGTTTCGTTCCGGAAGTTATACGCGATCCCTATCGGTAGTTGCCTGTGTGTTTAAAACGCTTGAAATATGTGTCAATATTTTTTGTTCTGTTAGATATTTTGTTTTTTAGAGATACGAAAATCCTTGGCAATGATTTGAGTGTTAATTTTCCTTGTTTCTATGGATAAGTAATGAAGGGATATGAAGTTGGTGTGTGGGTGAGGGTGGATGGGTGGCTGTGGCATTATGAATGTTTGTTGTATAGTGTCTGAGATATGACAAACGGTCAGAATTAGCCAGACTGACCTTGAATGCTAATTAAACACTGCGATCGGGTGTTCGAATCAGCCCACTAACAAAATTGTATTTTTTTTTTCTGACTGTACGTTTTGCCTTTTCATTAAGTAATAATATTTATTTGTTTTCACACTATAAAGAATAATCTTCATTATCATCGGGATATGAGTGTCTTCATATCAAATGACATCACAATATGTAATCCTTTAATAAACTTCTTTTTTTTTTGCAAATTGATTTATAACAAGAGGTATGTATTCGGAAGATTCCTATGAAATGCACATCCTTAGATACATGGTATTTAATTTCATGCCTGAAAAAATAGCGCTTTCCCCCCCTTGCTTTGTGTTTCTTTGTAATTTATTAGGTGCATCGTTCCCAAACTTGTAAGTTGATGCATAGGCTATTGACGGTTCATGACAGCGCTAATCATTTAAATTCAGTGACGACAATGACGGGTAAAATACCATAGCAAGAAAGATTAATTAAGATATTTATCTTCGCTGCCGATTCCTTCGTCTTATAAGATAAATGTTAGGTTAAAACTAGGACAAAGTTTTCATTACCGAAAACCTCCATTTGACTGCAGTTATTTGGACGAGGAACTGTTGACATCACTATAGCTAATATTGTTACGTATTAAAACAAAATGTTATTCCAAGTCCTTAAAATCGCGTCAATGTAACAAAAGTAATGAGATATATTGGAGTAAAAACGTCAAAGGTCAACAATATACAAATTTGTCATTTAAATATATAATTACCATCGATCAACTAATTGATAACAGACTCTGTCTTTCTAACATAGTGTAAATAATCTGTCATATATAAACAGATATTAAACAACTACTTTACCTCTTAAGAGAAACGTCCATAACAACACCAATATCAAAGCATCCATTATCAATAACGTCCAGTTGTATTTGATCACGATGCGGGAACTGTGGTTTATGTCACAATCACGTCGAAACTCATACATACAGTTAAAGAGTTTAAATTTTTGCTGTCCTCCGACACCCTTAAACAAGCAAACAAACATAGTGCCTTAGTATTGATAAGTTTAAAATAATGTCATCCGATCTGCCGAGCGAAAAAAAGTGTTAATCTTATTGAATTCGAATGTTGTCCTCTGATATCCGGCACTTCTACTTCTACTTACAGTAAAACAAACAAAAGCACCCCAGGCTAGCTAAATCTGAACGAGTTTAAATGAATGCTGTCCTCTAATACCTGTACATAAATTAACATGGTTACCTAAATGTTTGAATTATAGTGAACCCCGATACCCTGCGTATAAACAATAAATCAAATAAACATCGCTACCGGAATATTAATTATTGAGTTTAAATGCATATTGTTGTTGATGCATGCAAATAAACGGTTAAACAGAAGGTAACTTGCAATGAACATTTGACATGATTAAAGCTTGATTTATCTGTGTATTGATTTTGTACGATCAGTTTCGTCGAATAATGTTGTTTTTGTTGGTTTTTTTAGGTTCCAAAAGAACGTATATCTGATTAACTCCAGTCGTGAAAATAGTAATACGAAATAATAAATCACATTACTTACCTGTGGAATAGACGTCTTACTGATGGCCTCAATGTTGTAACCTGATACCCAAACATGCTGCCGGTCATAGTCATCAGAGTTCAACGTGCACCGACCATTGAATTTGTCGAAGAAGAGACTTCGACATAATTTGAATGCGACGCACGGCTCTAAACACTGGTGGAAGGTGGGCAGAGAGATGGAAATGTAGTATTGTGACAGCAATGCATAGCGGTGAAAATCAGTCACGGTTATCTCAAAAGAACATTCAACAAATTGTACCATACACATTAATGGTAGTAGGTATAACATATCCACTGGAAACTCCATAGGCCTCATGGCTATCTGAGTTTAAATGTTGAATACGAACAATCCTGATCGTTTGAGTAAATTATCGTAAGCTGGACATTAGAAATGGCAAAACTATCAATGAGCATGTATAACCCGTATTGCCACATCAATATAGCTAAAACCGTTTGATGTCACGGAAATTTACATCAAAGTACAATCCATGATTCGAATCGTCACCATACAAAGTCTGTAATCCCAATACATAAACATGGGATTAATGTCCGTACTGTCCAAACTCTACACTGTTGTGATTAGTTCTGACAGAAATGTATTGCCATGGCAGCTGAAGACAGTCATGCTAAAAAAAACGACTGTATACGTCCCCCGCGTCAATAACATTTCGTACATATTCCATCGTCAAATCGTTTTATCTAAGCGTGGATGTCGTAGAGGAGACAGTACACGACACCTCAGTAAACGTGTGGATGTCGTAGAGGAGACAGTAGACGACACCTCAGTTAAGGTTTGGATGTCGAAGAGGAGACAGTATACGACACCTCAGATCCTAGTGTAGATGTCTTAGAGGAGACAGCACACGACATCTCAGTTAAGGTTTGAATGTCGTAGAGAGGACGGTATACGACACCTCAGTTAAGTTTAGATGTCGTAAAGAAGACAGTATACGACACCTCAGTTAAGGTTTGGATGTCGTAGAGGAGATAGTACACGGCACCTCAGTTAAGGTATGGATGTCGTAGAGGAGACAGTACACGACACCTCAGTTAAGGTGTGGATGTCGAAGAGGAGACAGTAGACGACACCTCAGATCCTAGTGTAGATTTCGTAGAGGAGACAGTACACGGCACCTCAGTTAAGGTTTGGATGTCGTAGAGAAGAGAGTATACGACACCTCAGTTAAGGTGTGGATGTCGTAGAGGAGAGAGTAGACGACACCTCAGTTAAGGTGTGGATGTCGTAGAGAAGACAGTAGACGACAACCTCAGTTAAGTTGAGGATGTCGTAGAGGAGACAGTACACGACACCTCAGATCCTAGTGTAGATGTCGTAGAGGAAACAATACTAATAATATATTTTTTTGTTTTTTTTATGTAATCGGCTTGTTATTCCTCTCTATCTAGTTGACGTATTGAACAACTGTTATGCCATTTACTTAGCAATCATGTGTAAAACAATACTTTAGTATCGGCAGTTCACTTGTTTTCATCATTCTTCTAAGTCTGTATCACATTGCGTTCATACTACCATAAACGCAAAAAATACACCGCTAAAACATTGAACAATTCTATGAAATACATCACGAAGAAAAACGATGTAGTAATGTATTAATTATTAGTCAAGGGACTTCGTATTTGAAACTTTATGTCTATCTGCTGCTTCTAAAATATTGATTTTAAAACATTATTAAACAAGACCAAAAAATAATATACTATATTTATTTATTAACCTTTACATCATGATTTTTATAACATAAAACATTAGGATACAAATGTGTAACAATAACGAGGCATTACTTATGGAATGATGTCAACAAATGTTCTGCATAACCGATAACGTTACATAGATTTATCACCTGTTCAGACAACTCCTAGAATTGGTTAAATATTTCAATGTAAAACTATGTAAAATGAGATATTTACTCCTACTCACAAACAATTTTCTCTATATCTGATTAAGTCGTTAAAGGTTTCCTAAACTGTAAAACACATCAGTGCTCCCTGTTGATAGACTCAGTTTTAATGAAGTATATGATAAACAAACAGTATGATAAACACCGGGAGAATGCTGACAATGGTCGGTGGATTAGAATCTAGGAATAGACGGGATCACGCAGGCGATAAATCTGTAACTAAATAAAGCCGACAGAGCACTGACAATAACGAAATGAAACTTAGCAACAGGTTGTGTATTGTAGGTGAAAAATCGACGAGACGAAAACCAGTAATGGGCGGGGTTATGTAGGTTATAAACCAGTAGCTAAGGCCGACAGAACACTGACAATAGTCAACGAGACGAAACCTAGTAATGGGCGAGGTCATGTAGGCGATCTAACAGTAACTAAGACCGACAGAACAGTGACACTAGTCAAGGATAGGAAACCTAGTAATGGGCGGGGTCATGTAGGCGATACGGGCGGTAACTAAGGCCAACACTGACAATAGCAAACGAGACGAAACCTAGCAATGGGGTGGGGTCATGTAGGCGATAAGGCAGTAACTAAGGCCAACTCTGACAATAGTCAACGAGACGAAACCTAGCAATGGGTGGGGTCATGTAGGCGATACGGCAGTAACTAAGGCCAACACTGACAATAGTCAACGAGACGAAACCTAGCGATGGGCGGGGTCATGTAGGCGATACGGCAGTAACTAAGGCCAACACTGACAATAGTCAACGAGACGAAACCTAGCGATGGGCGGGGTCATGTAGGCGATACGGCAGTAACTAAGGCCAACACTGACAATAGTCAACGAGACGAAACCTAGCGATGGGCGGGGTCATGTAGGCGATACGGCAGTAACTAAGGCCAACACTGACAATAGTCAACGAGACGAAACCTAGCGATTTGCGGGGTCATGTAGGCGATACGGCAGTAACTAAGGCCAACACTGACAATAGTCAACGAGACGAAACTTAGTACTAGACGGGATCATCTAGGCGATCAATCTGTAACTAAGGCTAACATTACACTTGTTAAACACTGATACTGACTAAACTTAACACAAGTTAACCTGTAACTAACCAACTATTGATTTATTAGCTTGTGTATTCGATCGTCTATCAGTAAGCTTATTACCCGGCAACTATGAAACCCGTGATGTCTATCCGTCCGTCCATTGGTATGTTTACTCTACAACAAATATAAATCCATGTTCAAAAATCTGTTTACTCGCCGACAATTCTGAAACCCTAAATGGCAAAACATGAGTTACTCGTGATTACGGTTGTCAGTTTGGTGTCCTTATGGATAACGTTTCAGGACTTGATGTGTTATTCAAGCAGACATTTTGTTGATATTAGAAATGCAGACTTGTCGTCCTTCTCAATCGGTTAACATTTATCTGTAATAAGCCCACTTGTAATAATATGAAAAGTAAAATATCGACCATTTTAGAACAACTGCTCTGAGATGTGTTGGCGTTTCTGTTAATATTCGATCAATATACATGTCGGTCTTCTTGTTATTGATTCAAAGTAACAGTGTTTGGAGTGAAAGCAAAATCTCGGTAACATATATAATTAGTTTTACATTCTTCAGATTCGGTTCGTAATAAACCTTGCAATATCTCAATAATTCATATAAAACATACAAAACAAGGTATAAAGATATAAACTCATTACCTGACTAATCAATATGACCTAATGACTTCTTGGTGTCAGGGAGAAAGTGAGCAGAAACAAGTAATGCGCGATAAAAGAGCGCCTGTTGTGCTTAAAATCAATTGTCAGAAGTGTTGGTAGCCATAGGGCCGAAAGCTTTATCACTGCAAAATCCTTGGTCAGAATATAATGTAGCCCTTTTTGTGAAAGGCCAACTCTACTGGTTATGTATATATATTTCTTACTCGTTTGTCAGTCATAACAATATCTGGAACTTTATTGACCATTCCTGTGGTTGCAACATTAACAGTCCTTCAAGGAGAGGGTCATCCTCTAGGTGATTGAATTCCGCAACCCACCTTTCCACTGTAGTATATGAAGGGGCATGTTTCCCAAATGTTGCTACAATATCAATTTGGATATCCTTAGGTGTTAAACTTTTTTCAATATATATATATATTTTTTAATATTGGATAACTGATATTTCATCGACTTTGTCCAGTTTGCAAAAGCCGCTTGTCTTGCTTGCTTTAGACTACTACCTCGTCGATATAAACTAACTAAATGAGACCAGTCCTTGGGTACACGGACATATATAGTCTATGTATATATTATACATCAACTTAGATATATACAATATCAGAGACTTTGCCACAGTCTTCTTAACCCTCCTATCGTCTGATACGTACTCAGTTTAATAGTTTAATACACGATGGAATCGCGATCATGTCAGTAAAGATGTTTGGATGAGAAAACCTCTGGAGGAGACTGACATTAAAAAATAAGGAAATATATCATCATATTATATTATAAAAGATAACATGTATTCAACACATAGCTGTTACTTGGAGAATCAATAAATCAGTACAGCTTCGGAATGGGGAAAAAAGCAGACAGTGTCAGTAGTTGTAAGGATTTGTAATAGATTCACAATATTTTGGTTGACAGCTTACTCGTGTTAGTTTTCTTTTCTGCATATGTTAGGAGGCAAATAGCTAAATAAATGCATTTGCATACTTTTTCGCTGTGTACGCTGTATTTTTCAGAGATTGAATTTAGCACATTTCACATAACACAAGATAAAACCAATGATATGATAACTTTATTTCCAAGCATTTACACCAAGAATTATGACATGTTACAAATACATCAACCAATAGAAATGTAAAATGAAAACAATCCGCTCCCCTGTAATATAGATAAGAGTACGCGTTACAATTTAGTTTTCTCACAATTGCTATAATATGGTTACATATTTACATTTACATTTACATTTACATTAACCTTTCTCAAAAATGTTAAGCTATATCTAGTACTATCTGGAATGAGTTACTATCCCCTGCAAGAAACTAACAAGGCCGAAAAAACCCCGACACTAGTCACGAAATCATGCTGTAAGTGAAGTTATATATGCGATAAATCTGTAACAAATTAACGCAGACGGAATACTGACAATAGTCGATGGTATGAATCTAAAAGTAGTCGAAGTCAAGTAGGCGATAAAAAAACAATAATTGACTAACGCAGACAGAGTACTGACAATAACCGGTGATATGAATCTAACAGTAGGCAAAGTCATGTAGGCGATAAAACAATAATTGACTAACGCAGACAGAATACTGACAATAATCGGTGATATAAATCTAACATGTAGCCAATAAACCCGTGTCTTAATGATAGATGATTTAAAAGTCTTTCCATCCGCTCGTCCGTCCGTTCGTCAATTAGCACGTTTACTCCCTGACACCCGAAATGGTAAACTGTAACACATGAGAAAATCCTTATTTCAGATTGTTTGATCATTACGTTTCAGGAATTACATTTCTTTTTATTCATTGTCCAGGCAGACATTATTTGTACATATTAGAAATGCAGAGTTATCGTCCTCCTCAATTATGCAAAAAGTGTCTGCATTAAGCGCACGTGTATTAATCTGTTAAATGAATGCTTGATCATCTTAAAGCACACCTATCTGATTTATTTATATTAATGTTTCGGTCAATACTCGATCCATTTACTTATCGGTCTTCTTGTTATTGATTCGACATTACATGGATTGGAATGAAACCAGAATCACTGTAACACATATCATTAGTTATACATTCTTCAGATCCGTGTACGCAGCCCACCTTACAATGTCTCAATAATTCATATATAATAACGTAGAGAATGTTAACGATTACCAGCTAGAATCGGTAGGACGCAACGACATCTATGTGATCATGGAGAAGGTGATGATACAAGCACTTACAGTGTGTAGATCTCATGGAGAAGGTGATGATACAAGTACTCACAGTGTATAGATCTTCCATATATCAATACTTTGATGTCCAATTATAGTACATACTCATATAAATCAGAAAATAATCAATGACCCATGACCTAATACTGATCATGTTGATATAAATGATTGTAAAAAAAAACAATTTCTAAACGAAAATAATTACGATGCAAATGCTACGGAAATGCTACGGAAACGCTACGTAAACGCTGCGGTAACGTTTACTTTTTAATTGTTGATGTTAGGTTATATGACAAACGTTTTTGTGTGGAGTCGGAACACGTTTACACATGAACTTAACCAGAGCCAAAACGTCGGGTACAACTATCACTCCGATAACCGTGACCAGAATCGTACCAGCAACACCTCCCATGGCTACACTACTGGGTCGGGAGTCATACACGCTGATGAGTTTACGTCTGTAGGCGGATAACCCAGTTTTGTAAAAGTCCTATCGGGTAGCTCGCTATAGGGACCAACCAACCAATTATTTTCCCATAAACTTTAGTGTTATTCAATATGGATAGTTACCTATCAGGCTACATATCTATTTTGTAATATAATAGCATACTGGCTATTCAGTGACTGCCAGACATACTACCCCCCTCACAAACTTCCATACACAGTGCATGTTTCAAAAGTCTATTTCTTAAATTTGTTTGCTGTTCCCTACACCAATAACGTTCAATACCGACATACACCAATAACGTTCAATACTGACCTACACCAATAGCGTTCAATACTGACCTACACCAATAAAGTTTAATACAGACCTACACATATAACGTTCAATACTGACCTACACCAATAACGTCCAATACTGACATACACAAATAACGTCCAATACTGACCTTCACCAATAACTTTCAATACTGACCTTCACCACTAACGTCCAATACCAACCTACACCAATAACGTCCAATACTGACCTACACCAATAACGTCCAATACTGACCTTCACCAATAACGTCCAATACTGACCTACACCAATAACGTCCAATACTGACCTTCACCACTAACGTCCAATACTGACCTACACCAATAACGTCCAATACTGACCTACACCAATAACGTCCAATACTGACCTACACCAATAATGTTCAATACTGACCAAAACCAATAACGTTCAATACTGACCAACACCAATAACGTCCAATACTGACATACACCAATAACGTTCAATACCGACATATCCCAATAACGTTCAATACCGACCTACACCAATAACGTTTAATACTGACGACTTACACCATATCTCAGTATATAATGTGAGATTTGTGACGACCCCGATCCAAAATTCTAGACTTTAAAACATTATATAAGAGAGAGACGGTACTTTATTCATTATTACACATGGTAACGGCAAGCAAGATTGTTAAACAAATACCTCTTTCGCACACAGCTTTTACTTGTCGATCACACCAATGCGTACGCATCAAATTCAATCTCATCTCTACACACTGTTGATCTGGGCAATAATTTGGTTCGTGGTACAAATGTGTCCATCTTTCCCAGCCTGTATAAAACCATGGGTGGTTATACTGAGCCTTGTCACACTTACTAGAGTCATTGAACTTCATATCAATCCAGTAGATTTCTCCATCTCTTTAGGATAATGAAATGTTATTATCAGTATTGCAGTAATATAAGCAGACTTTCGAAATATCGCGTATATAAAATCATCAGGAAGTATATCAGATAAAAGAAACCGACGTTAAGTAATTCGAGTTTTTAAATGGAAAATAAAGTGTTTCCTTTACACCTGTTCCGACATGATTATATTCGTCTGTATTTCCTTTACACCTGTTTTTACACGATTCTAATTCCGCAACTCCCCCCTCCCCCTCCCCCTCCCCTCACAACACCCCCATCCTCTACCCCCGCACACACCTTTAATGGTGCGAATTTTTGTTATTTGATGGATGATACTTATTGAAGTTTTTCCTTATATTGATTGTGAGATGTAAAGTAGTCCTACTTTTCCTGACTATCTAGAACGATCAGATGACCATTCATGTCCTCACAGTAGTCTTTAGCAGATGTCCAGGTCATTTGTTCTCCACTGATCAGCAGCTCCGTGAGGAGAGGCATTCCCTCTGCAATTGATGAAGACGATCAAACGAATTAATCTAATATAAATATACACTTATGAAAAAAGTCAAATCAGATGCAATGGGTACATTATAAAACCATATGATGTAAAGTAGATATATAATTATGATAGTTATGTAAAAAGTTATTCTAGATCACCGTTGTTTCAGCTTATTTAAACGTTATATAGATAATTTATAATATTTGAACATACATTTATGAACTTGAGATCAATTGCCTACCTCTCAATAGAAATGTCCATATCGTCACCAACACCACAACATCCATTTCAGTAACGTTCGGGTATCTATGATAACGGTGCGGTGAAATCCAAGTCTCTATGATGACAGTGCAGAGCTCCATTCAGTGTACATTATTAACACTGTTAAAAAATGTTGGTGTATGTATAGATTGTATTCACATGCTGTTAAGTACATTTACCATATATAACTTGGAAGCAGATATTTAATCTTCCATCCAGAAAAGTTAATTAGTTAACACGACATGTTGTACTTTGCATTTAGTCAGATCTAGTTCCTTTTCATTCCAAGTTTTCTGTCCCTGTGACTTTAAGAGTCTGGGAATTGTCGCAGTTTTCATTTGATATTATCCATATACTGTAAATTGATTTGACAAATCTAGTTTGATTGTCTATTCTTTGTATACTATTGGAACCAGATATGGAATGATGTAACTCGGCATAATAAATAGACACAAAGAGCAATTCCTCTTTTACTTAAATAAGTGTCATAATTTGAACAGTTTTAGTTTTACTCTTTACGCTCCCGTTACTTACTCATCGTACTTTTGAGAATATCAGATCACTTGACAACATGCAGCATTAGTTTGATAGTTTGTTTTACAAAAAAGTGACCACTTTTGTTTCTGGCCATAACGCCGTTATTCCTCAAACATATCTTTTATACAAAAAGCGTTATTCAACTGGGATTCATTGCGTATACATTTGTATTTCATTCAACATTCAGCTCCATTAACTCGAAATCCATTATGGGAGTCGGAATTATCGTTTATTTTTTAGGAGAGAATGAATACAACTTGGTCTTCTATTCTTTATTCAACTATCGATATTTCTAGCTTTTATCATTCAAAAAGTCAGAAATACGTTAGGTGATCAGCATTCTTATTAATGTCAAGTTGATGTAAGCTTATTAGTCATTTTCATAGACCGCTCTCAGACAGCTTAGTTCACTTTTTTCTATGACAGTAAAGAATCAATTCCCGTATTTAGAAAAAAAAATCCACTATAAATCCTTACATCCTTTAGTACAATATGACTTAAGCAATTGGAATTGATATCAAACTAATTCAAAATAGATTTAATTAACGAGTTGTGTACAGAAAGATTATTACAAATTAACCTAATACACACCAGTATATCACTAGTGACGTGGGGCATATATTCAACTATGATATCATTGTACCCCACCTTGGGGTATCTTCCATTAAATCTGTCAAGTACCTGCTAAACCATCTGTTTACGATTAAAGTGGCAGTTTCAGTAAAGTATTATGCTATGTGTTCCAAACCCCGTACACGTAATACTGTACCGGACACCATGTCTCCCGTACCCTGTACCCATAACACTGTACCGGACACCATGTCTCCCCTACCCTGTACCCGTAACACTGTACCCGACACCCTGTCTCCCCCTACCCTGTACCCATAACACTGTACCCGACACCATGTCTCCCGTATCCTGTACCCATAACAGTGTACCCGACACCATGTCTCCTGTATCCTGTACCTGTAGTACTGTACCGAACACCATGTCTCCCGTACCCTGTACCCGTAACACTGTACCCGACACCATGTCTCCCGTACCCTGTACCTGTAGTACTGTACCGCACACCATGTCTCCCGTACCCTGTACCCGTAACACTGTACCCGACACCATGTCTCCCGTACAGTGTACCTGTAGTACTGTACCAAACACCATGTCTCCCGTACCCTGTACCTGTAGTACTGTACCGAACACCATGTCTCCCGTACTCTGTACCCGTAATACTGTACCCGGCACCATCTTTATCTCTCCCCTGTCACGCCCAGTAACATGGTACTCCTATAATGTACTTTATGTTTAGGTCACCGACTTGTGCTATGTAACATGTAACCCTAAACTGTACCCAGCACCAAGTTCATGTGTAAACCTTGCCATGTACCTCTTTACTGTACCTAGCAACTTTGTCTCTTACCGTTTTCCCGTATGTACTCCTAGCCATGTACCCTGTACTCTTTGACACGTTGAATTTACCCTGGGTATATTTCTATTTCTATTCGACCGTAAATACGTCTACCGACGTATCGACACACATATTTACACCGCTAAACCCAGTGAAAGCAAATACAGCCATATAACGAAAGGCTGCTTCACTGATGTAATCTATATTATGCATGGATTTAACGATCGATTGTTCGTAGTCAAAGGCTGATATACTTTGTCAAAATCTCTTCGATGAGAAATCAAGAATTAATTATCAAATGATACGAGTAATACATTATGTTTCTTGTCTAAAAAAAATACCCAAAAGAACGTCAGATATTATTGTTTCTAAACTCGAATCACCTTCCATCACTGGTTATCCATCAGAGGGACAGTTTGATGACGTCAATTTTATTGTTACGTCACTGTACCAAATTACCCGAAAAGTTTTTTTTATACTAATCGGATGAGGCAGAAAAATCGTCATATATCGTCATAAAGAGGCTACTTTTGTTTCACTTTCATTTCTCGTCTGGTGATACATTCTAAGGACAATACTGCTTTGCTGGTTATAAATCAGCATATATATTTTCAAAACACGAATATATAACATCGTCGAAACAAAGAAATGATACGACCGATTCACGTATATTTATAATATTGTATGAACAATTAGTTATATCCCTATGTCTTAAATGATACAGTATTATTGTAATATGTTTGTAACTCGGATTTCATGATAAATTAGCACCAGAATGCATGTTATGACCAGGAAATGTATACATACAAGCGACAGCAATGTATGGAATGAATGTAATCACCCAATTCGAAACTAATAGGAAATCTAAACATGCCTGCTTTATTTCTTGATGTTTGTGGCTCTGAATATTAGAATCAAGTTGGAAAGTGTACTTCCCCATTATTATAAAATTAACGACAAGCAAGTCAGTTTGATAAGGATTAAAATATAGCAATTTTATAATCAGAAGCAGAACGTTTTGAAGTGATTTGACCTCTATATATGAGTGAAGACAATGTTTACGCTATAAAATAAATAGTAAATAAAGCTGGGCCATACAGTGTTGTCGTCTTTGTCTCAGTAGTCAGTGATGGGAATGGCCAATATTTAAAAATAATTTAATTATTGCAGCCATCTTTTATTTATTTTCATGTAAAACATGCAAATATTTTGTCAGGAAAATCCACAGTTTTTTTAATAACTAAAATCCAATCATGCATAGCAGTGATGTTTAATAACCCAGTAAATCAGTCAATGACGTCATAACACTGGTTATCACTGACTTCGTATATTTACTAAAGAAAAACGGCCCAAGCAGTACCCTGCTATCTACATAATGTTGTTTGTTTGACTTCGGAGTCAATATTCATTACAAATGTACAGTTATCATAGGCTGGCGTGTCCTCTTTTTCCGTCGTCTTTATACGGCATACAACACTACCTATATCTTACACTACAAAACATTTGTTTCTTTTGTGTACTCTATCGAAGCGTGTGTACACGAACCTGACAGAAACAACAGCGTCAGGTAAAACGATCACCCCGACAATAACAGCTAGAATGGAACAAGCCACACCTCCCATGGCTACACTGCTGGGCCGGGGGTCATACACGCTGATGAGTTTACGCCTCTGGACAGACAGTTTTGTTTTATTTACTGCCCATTGAGACCTCAACTCATGCAGACTCTCCTCAAGTTCAAATTGGTCAAGTTTTGTGAAATGTTTGACTGTACAGCATTTAGCGCATGTGTCGGTTTCCACCCCAGATGTGACCATCGTCATACTCGTTGATATGGTTGTTAGATCAGATGAGGTCACACTCTCTGCTTCCGTCGTTGGTATCATAGTGTCAACTGAAGCCTCGGTGGTTTCCGATATGGTGAAATGTGTAGATGAATTCACAGACTCCTCATTAACTTCTTCTATGGTATATGCCCTAGTATGACTGAACGTTGTTGTTAGAATCGACGTCGTCTGGGAAACGTCTGAAAAATAGGTCGAATATGCATTTAAACATAAAATTATTTTCAGAATTAAGAGGCTTTTAATAAATTATTTATTTATACATTAGCGATAATTATCTAAAGGCACTCGTATCGGTCGACAATTTCAAAAATAATCACCTAATTTGACAAACTGATGTGATTGGTTTATATGACTTTCACATCCACTTTGATATTTCGTTGACAATGCCAAAGACATTTAGGTATATCGTTATATATTTACATTTGGATGGCAAAGCCATGATATAAACAAACTAAACAAATTTGCAGTCTATGAGAGTATAACTGACACCCAAAGCGTGACACCATTCTATGCATAACTGACACCCAAATCGTGCATTCGGGTGTTATTCATACGCGACCGGATCCCCCGGAACTACTTGCAACCAATGTAAACAAATGGCATCTTATCATTGCTCATCATGCTATCGGATAGAGTACGAGACCAGAAAACAAATCTTAAAATGTAAAACGAAAATAAAGGTAAGAATGGTTAACAATCACGAAAATAGGAATAAAACAAGATTTAATAAACACATATGCTGACAGATATTTGTTCCGGGGCCAGAGTGGAAAATCATTACACACCACATTGTTTGCGCGCCACCGCCACCCAGTGTTTGAATGACAAACATTTTGAAACCCGACACATCATGTTTATGTCATATCATAAGAACGAGGCTTCTCTCCGGTCGTACAATAGAACAGTTTCTTCTTCACAAAAGAAAGCATCAAGTGGTGCATTATCGTGTCTAACGCATCCTAAACTTGAAACAGCCATGGTACCCGTCACAAGCAACGTTGTCGCTGAAGCTCGTCTAACTCCCTCGGCCAATGTCACTTCCCTCATTGGTCGTATCCCTGACACCGGTGCTGTTGTAGCTACTATAAACTGTAATCAGGTTTCCATGCAATCAAAGAACATGTTTACATCTGGTTTTTTGGCGAATTCCACTTTCTCCCACTGCACATTCAACTTTCATAGCTAAACTCTGTCAATGCTGTCAGCCGTTGCGTGCGCGTGGTGACGGGTGAAATTTCCATCCGCATAATTGTTCCGGATGGTAAATTAAAAAAAAAAATTCCGAAATCGTTAACAAACTGAATAATTCATCCGTATATTCTGAAATACTGACTACCAATATTATTGATATTGTTATTAAAATATCTGATGATGTTTTCAGTATTTTTTTAATTATTTCCATGCACTATTTTTTTTATTTTTTTTTTGCCAATCAGCACGTGAATCACAATAGGCTGTTCAATTTGTTGACCTCTGACAATGGAAACGTCGGTAAAAGTCAGATTTCAAATTATAATGAAAATTAAAGTTGAAATCGAAAAGAAACTAATATAGAAAACGTAAATATAAGCATTAAACTATCTTTTTATGGATTATATGGTCTATATAGATGCCAGAGCTTTGCAGACAATCATTTCATAATGCGCTAGCGCGCATTATGAAGATTGTCTGCAAAGCTCTGGCATCTATATAGACCATATAATCCATAAAAAGACAGTTTAATGCTTAAATAGATATTGCCTAAAGGATACAATGATTCAATCGTATGAACGTATAGAAAACAAAAGCAAAAGTAACAAATGCTGTTATATTGTACTTAGACTTGATGTGACGATCAATCGGTATTCATAGTAATGATCAATGATAAAATATTTACCTGTCTCACACAGAGCTTGATAAAGGCTACTACACCAACTCGTGAACATCGCATTGTAACGAAGTCGAACACATCTTTTATCAGGACAACCATTTGATCCTACATTCAGGTCATTCCACCTGCCCCATCTACCCCATCCATCGAATTTCCATTGTTTTGCCTTATCTTTCATTGTGCACGAGAAAGAGTCGTTGAATCTTATTCCAATCCAGTTCACACTTTCATTCTTGGAAAGCATCTATCGAAGTATCATTGTAATAATACATCTATCAACAAAAGAAACAAAACGATCATACAATTATACAATTCCGGCTAAAATTGATTTAAATAAAATTGTTTCAACAGTTTGCTTACGTTTGAAAAAAAAAAAAATGCTTTAAATACGTGCTTCAAGATATAACGCACAACATAGCTGCGTAGTAATGCTTACAGATGTTTGCATCATGCAGTGGGGACATCCGTTTGACAAAACATATAAAACAACATTCTAGTTCTCTTAAAACTAAAAGGAATTGTGAATTACATCACAGAAATTTGGTATATATGAGGAAATAAAACACACTATCATTAGACACTCTTAAAATGTCAAGGTACCAAACTCAAGAGTTACAATGTTTGTCTCGAAATCCGTCCTCCTACTTTACTCAGATTTGCTAGATTTTGTTATACTTACAATCGATCTTTCTGATATTGGTCGTGAGCCGTGAAGTATTTCCACTTTTCCTGACTATCTAGAACAATGAGGCGGCCATTTCTGTCCTTACAATATTCTTCTGCAGCTGTCCAAGTCAATTGTTCTGGACTAACAATCAGGTCCGGGAAGAGACATATTCCCTCTGATATTAAAATGACACAAATCGAATATTAATACAGACTTATGATTCCTTATTTCTATATTTCTAAGATTTTAAAATATACATATTACTAAACTCATTTTTGAATGTTTTTCTTCTTGCGTTTTACTTTAAATAACGTTTGTCTAGTGGAATTCCAAGGGAGTTTTCTTTCTCTTATTTTGAAATAATTTTATACAAATCATAACGTTACATTAATTTGGATGCATCACCATCTGTAACATCGGAGTGGGTTTTTCTATGTCAACAAACATCAGTTTACGTTACTTGTCTTACCTCGCAAAAGGAACGTCCATAACGCCATCAACACCACGACATCCATTGGTAGTCCCGTACAGGTGTCAATAGTTATGGTACAGAGGCTGTGTCCTATGTCACCAACACCACGACATGTAGTGGTAGTTTCATCCAACAGTCTATAGTTATCAAGACATCTACCGGTAGTTCCGTCCAGGTGTCTATAATTTATGCACAGAGGCTGTGTTCTATGTCACCAACACAACGGATTCTATTGGTAGTCCCGCCCAGGTGTCTATAATTACCGTAGGGAGGCTGTGTCCTACCGCATCCGGTATGTGTTCAATCAAACTATTAAGGATATACTGCGTTTTATTCATATTATATATACTAGTTAATAATTGATCTTGGCTATAGGGTTTTATTCCGGAGATATATATGAAATTTCAAGTGAATATTTTATAGGATAGATTTAATCTATCCGCGTGAAAAGATAACCAACACACACTACCTTAAACCGTTTTCATCAGACCACGTTTGTTGTGTATTTATGCACTGCTGAAGCTTCCGTTCAATAGTGTGCATATGTTCCGATCTGTAGCAAATCAGGAAATCGTCGACTGCTTATACCGCTTTGGTCGAAGGTCAAAGATATTTAACTATATTGATTTTTTTTACTAAACAATGTGACAGGCAGAGAAAACATGTTTACATGGTATCCATATCATATTGTGATAACTCGGAACATATTCCTGCTTTGAAAAAAACAAAAAACAAAAAAGAAGATGTCCTTTCCCAGCAGCCCCTTCACAGCAGAGTCATACAAGGTGATCATTGGTTCCTCTTCGGGAATTAAAGCCACTCTGAAGGCCGCAAAATTCTGTTTGATCCAAGGATCCAAAATAATTATACCATTATTTATGCGTTCCAAAGTTAATTCATGCTGTTTGCTAGTGAAATGTGACGACGGCTCTGTTGGTCGGTTGCGTCCTTGCGAGGTTTCGGGTTATGGATGCTAGCAGCCTTGTTCAACGAATGTGGTAGTTTGAATTTTTATCATCAACATTAAGACGATGACATTTGTTAATCAGGAAAATACTATTAACGTTTGTATTAAACAAGAAGTATCTATCGAACGCATATGATATACAATATGTTTTTATTCCGTAATGTATGGCTCTCCAGATGGGAATCAACTCGGATAATGTACTTACCTTTCAAAAAGACAGGAATGGTCAGTTTTATTGATATTTCATTTATATAGTATAAATATTTCTGTCAGAAACAAAACATAACACAATATTCCTGATAATGAGGAGTCTTCAGTGTCTCATAATTTCTATAGATATACCCAATCGATAGGTGTATAGGATATCTCGGGGGGGGGGGGGGGGGGGGGGGGGGACGAAACTCTCGAACGAGAGTCTCACTGAACTTGTTTTCCAGTTAAAAAATACACACTGAATGAACAAAAAAGTCTTATACTTAATGAAAAATAAATGATAAAGGCGGTACAGAGGATTGTTCCACAAATTAGAATTATGTTATATTCCAGTTAAATTCATATATTTGATATTCTCAATTTTACGATGAGTTGGTATTTACTTGAGATGAGACATTACCAAGTAACATCCAAGACGTATTTCCAGGATTGTTAGTGTATATTCGTTTTATTTATCTGCTGGGCTACATTTGCCTATATGTCGTTAGTAAATCAAAAATGCAGTTATGAGACAGTATACTACTACTTACATTGATTCGGTCAGCTTAGGAATACAACTCAATGTTTGAAGGTTAAAATATGTAATGACTGCCAGTTATATTATGATTCACACTTAGTCAAATAGTGTTGTGTACGTATACTAGATTTGATTGTTTTGTGGTTATCCACTGATGTCAACGATTTAGTACGTACGTATACCTTACTTCAAAACTGGAAACCGGGCCCCTGTGAGGTTGAAGACCGTCTACTCAGTTAGCAACACTATTATTACCGTAAGACATGGAATCTGTTGGAAAAAAAAGCTTCGGATATTTTTCGCCAACTGCTTAGACGATTTTCATTTAGAATTTAGAGTTGATATTCTTCTGATACAACTGAGGTCAATCGAAAGAAACATAGGTGTTTCCAAGGAAATGATAACTAATTCATAACTTAACTATAAATGATAACGGCATATCATTGCGCAGCGCTGAAAAAAACGGCTTACATTTTAAACAACAGGAAAATATGCAATTGTGAACAATATTACGATATCTGAACACACATATTAGACATATAATAAAGCTAAACCTGTGCTTAAACCACATACGGTGTTTGTTACTCATGACGACATGTCGGACTATATAGTATTCCTCCTAGTGTCTGTTCCGGTATTTTGACTTGATGACGTAAGCGGTATGGAAATTGGCAAAGTTGCAATAAATTAATATTTTTTATGACTGTGAATAGCATTGAACTGTTACCAAATGGTAGTATATTGTCGATATAAATACAACTTGGGCGGCAGATAAACATTTCAGTTCGCCCTTACAGGCGATATATTATCTAATAGCGCAATGCTTCAAATACATGAATCACGTACAAACCCTGGAAAAAAATACGATATCTTAATGGTTAACTTACAAAAATCGCTCAGTTTGTCATTGTTTTATCAACATTTTGCCACGATTTGTCCTCGTTTGTTCTAAATTCATCACAATTTGTCCTCTTTTCGGGGTTGGTCCTCTTATGCCATTTTTTTGGCCAGGATCTATTCTTTTCTTGTCATAGTTTAAATTTGTTACGATTTGTCCACTTGTCTCTTCGGTACCACACAAGAACAGTTATCGGTAACATACTTATGATGTTTTGCATATCGTAACCCACAATACAACACCTTTACCACATTGGTACATGTAACAGTAATGGGTTAATACTCTATTGTGTTGAAGATGTTAATTTTTGTAAGGTATCTGCATTTATGAAACGGTACCTAGGTCATTATCTGATACAATGTATATGCTTATTTATATATATATTAATACTTCCTTCTCAATCAATTAATTTATGACTCAGTGCTAAAATTGTATTTTCTGCTACTTGTAAGAAACATGTTCTCAATGCGTTTCCGCGTATGCGTCTCATTTCAATACGGATCTTTCATCGCGTTGTGATACTCTACTACCAGTATGCCTGAGAGAAAATTTCATTCTACAGCTTATATTTTAGGCGTTAAAGCCAAATAACATAATCAGTTGGACTTATGTTGTCAATTTAACGGTAAAAGTTTCAGTTTTACAACAATAATGATACACATAAGAATACAAGACCAACATATAGCCAAAAATTTATCTTGGTGTAATTATATGTATACATATATATTTTACGATCATATTGATGACTATCAATCCTATGAAACAAACAAACCGAACAAAGATTTGTTATCCATGCAATCATTTATTCCAGCAGCCCCGACGTAACAAACGCATTTTAGACAGTTTTTCTTTAAATTCGTATACGTAATGAAAATATAAATGGTCGTTACAAAAACTGGTCTGGTGTGCCCTGAAATAAAACAAGTGGCCTAGTGGGTCTAATTCGCGTACCTTGCGTTAATCTGAATTTATGGTGAATTTTCTAAATATCAAACCCCTGTGACATTGAAAGCAAGTTAAATTCATTTATTTTGACACACCTATTAGCATTAACAATAACTTAGTATAAGCTAAATATTAGGTTCATGTGACTTTTGATTCTTTAGAAGTCTTTTAGAGATTTTAATCTTTTTGATTCACTGCGACCTTAGATAAAGGCCAAGATCATACACTTGAACAAACTAGGTAGCCCTTTTATTTTAGCTACAAATTCAATATCATGGCTGTTGGCATGTTGTTTGAGAGGAAGAATTTTAGGATATTGATCCTCCCTTGACCTCAAATGCAAGTAAAAGTCCTTCATAAAAACGTTTTTATCAGCGTGTCACATGCGGAAGACGGTATAAGCTCATCAGCTCGTTAGTTATAGACTCACTATTAGAGTATAGCTTATCTGTCTATACTGATCGGAGGATACGTCCGGGTTTGGTTTGGTTTGTTTTTGTTTAACGTCCTATTAACAGCCAGGGTCATTTAAGGACGTGCCAGGTTTTGGAGGTGGAGTAAAGCCGGAGTTCCCGGAGAAAAACCACCGGCCTACGGTCAGTACCTGGCAACTGCCCCACGTAGGTTTCGAACTCGCAACCCAGAGGTGGAGGGCTAGTGATAAAGTGTCAGTACACCTTAACCACTCGGCCACCGCGGCCGGGACTGAAATATACCGTTATAAATTCGCATGTTTTTTTTAACACTTACATTTAAACTTGCATGTTTTCCTCCCTCACACGATTCAACAAAACATCAACATTTAAATCATACACACATACTAAATACGACACAAAATTCAATGGACACTAGCATAATAAACACCATTTATGGTACGTACAACATGTAAAATGCATAAATAAGAAGTCCATAGTATCAACTATTAAAATTGTTAAATATGCACACACATAAAACAACAATAAAAAACTATGTGTGCATGTGTGTGTAAATAATATGCACCGATAAACCACTGTTTTTTTATTTAAGAATCAAACAAATAACAACCGTGGCACATTTATCCCGATTAAAACAATTCGACCTCGATATATTTAAATAAGCATGCATTTACACCTTCTTCTTGTAGTTTTACCTCATAAACATCAGAGATAGGATCCCCCTCTCCCGTTCTGTTCCTTCTCCTCTGTTTAATATTTAGGATACTACTACACTTCATAGGATAATTTCTTTGAAGCCAACGCCATGTACAGAAAATCACGAATCAAACCAAACTTACGTGTTTTTTAGAACTCCAATCATTTAATCCACTTGCCGCTCTTTGAACTCCATTTGCCGAGTTTTAGCTCGCTGTCTCCCTGCAATCTCCTTCTTTCGACAAACGACAAAAAAAATCATTGCCAACCAACCTTCGACAGCCTTCTGTTATCAATTTAAATTCCAAAATTACTACAAACAACATACTGATAGGGCTACACATTTGTTAAATATCTACAAATTAAATTTACTTCAGGTGAAAATAGTATTATGCCAAACATGGAACATAAAAACAACAACTTTCAAACATATAAATAATTATGTAAAAACTGTCTCCATTCACGTAGTCTTTACTGTGTTTGAATGAATACAAAAACATAAATACTGAACACCAAGGGAGTTTATTTTCAATATATATATGTGTGTGTGTGATCCCCTCTATGAGAACTATTGATATCAATATGCTTAAATTCGACTAAGCATACAATTAGACTAAATACAAGGATTGAACGCTATACATTAACATATAACACCAAACAACATCAGCATTATTACACATAACTTGTACATCCTCGAGAGAAAACATAAAACAAGCCACACTGAATATGCATTTGCAACTTTTTTTTATCAGAATAAATTCTTCCTAACCAACTCTCCTACTACGTTAATTGGACTAGTTTCTGCATCAGGGGTGACAACTCTTAAAGAACAGTGTAATTGATTGGGTTTCACATTTGTTAATACCTTCGAACTAAACAACTTCTGCATGATATAATAATTTAATGTACAGCCTCTTTTCCCGGCCATATTGGTATTATGCCAACTATCAAAAGGAATCCTCCTTCAAATTAAGCAAACATACATACATTCTTTCATACAGTTTCTCTCTTTTTAGATGTAATAAAACAAATATATATAATACTGAATAAGTTTTCCATTTGCTCACACAGTCTAAGAGTCGTCTCTAACGTGTCAAATGTGACAGACTATCCTTGATGGATGAATAACACCGCATATCTAAACACAGTACACCGACAAATAAAACCACAATGCAAAACAGTGTCCATCTATGTATATATTACCAATACTTTAATCCCATTACTAAGGAAATAATTTTATATTCTAAACTGCCAGTTATATCTTTCTCGGATCGCACACGTTCGTTAGATATTGAGCATGATATAAATGTCCAATCTTCTGATGCCACCAAAATTTAAACGTGCCACCATTTTAATTATTCTATAATTATGGACATATGTGTACAACAAAGCAACCCTTCCTCATCATCCAGCCGCTTCGATCACAAAATGATTGAACCCGGTCCTATTATTCGGTTGCCTGATCAGTCTTGTAGTCTTACGGCCACTGGTCAGGATTCCTAAAATAGACGAAAAGTAGATAATAACAGACACCTTTCGTTTATGTAATATCCTTATGAATCGGACACAATTTAGATTAACTTCGTGTGTTTTATGACGAAGATAAAAGCAAAGCTTATAAAGTCAGCATGATGTTCAATTAGGTAAAGATAGTTATTAGATAAATTGGAATGTAATGCACAGTACATAACTGCATCAAATCATCAATAATGTAGAGTAACGGCGGCGTATTACGGCCACTAGAATATTTACACTGTACATGTACGTACAACTTAGAATATTATGCTTAAAGCATACTATCGTGTACGTACAACTTACTACAGTTTGTATCTTGTACGTACAAAATAGTATACTAAACGTACAATGTACATATTAGCATATTGCACGTACAACGTATTACCCTGTTCGTTCAACTTAATATATTTTATATACAGTTCATTAATTAGTACGTACAACTTACATCTTAATACCCTGTACGTACAAGATAGCGTTGACAGCGACAGTGACTCTTCTGAGTCGACGAGTGTAATATCATAGTTAGCAGTCTATATTAAAATACCGAACGACGGGACATACTAAAATACGGAACGACGGGATATACTAAAACATGGAACGACGGGACATACTAAAATACGGAACGACGGAACATATTAAAACACGGAACGACGGGACATACTAAAATACGGAACGACGGGATATACTAAAACACGGAACGACGGGACATATTAAAATAAGGAATGACAGGACATACTAAAACATGGAACGACGGGACAAACTAAAATACGGAACGACAGGACATACTAAAACACGGAACGACGGGACATGTTAAAATACGGAAAGACGGGACATACTAAAACATGGAACGAGGGGATATACTAAAACATGGAACGACGGAACATATTAAAATATGGAATGGCGGACATACTAAAATACGGAAAGACGGGATATACTAAAACATGGAACGACGGAACATATTAAAATATGGAATGGTGGACATACTAAATACGGAACGACGGGAGATACTAAAGCACTAAATGATATGATAATGGAACAAAGAAGAGCAGGATAAAACGAAATAAAGTTAATTGGTAATGTGTGTTTGTTTTGCTTGTTTCTTGCGATTTTAATTAGTTTTATTTTTTTTTTGCAGTTTCTGAAAAATAATCGTTTCCGTTTCTTTGTGTCTGCCTAACTTATGCTAATGCACTGGGGAGGGAAGTCTTGTTATTTCCTGTGTCTGTTTTGAGATACTAATTTGAAAGTAACATATACTGAGTATATGATCAAGTTACTATTTTGTACTTCCATGATAGTGAGTTGTACGTACAGGATATAACGTTTTACGTGCAAGATAACCATATTTTGAAGTGGCCTTAGCGCCCTAAGTTAACATTTACTCATCATGTCATATATCTTACAAATATACCTATGTTGACAGGCGACGCCGTGCCTTTTATCACAGCTGACAGCTTTCATGGCTCCTACTTTGAGTATGCCAGAAGATTCACCGGTGCGGTTATATAACATGCCCATACACAGATTAGGAACATCAGTTTCCGGAGGATTAAAGTCTATCCACGACGGCATAGATGGTGCGTAATTCAACCCCGTCCAAAATATTCCTGATTTAACTTCACCTCTGGCTGTACAATATAAAATATAAAATTATCATCGTCATTATCATGATCGTCGTTGTCGTGGTCGTCGTGGTCGTCGTCGTCAGCAGCAGCAGCAGCAGCAGCAGCAATATAAAACCATGAGATAATATCGACAAATTGATGTAGAAACAGACCAGGTGTTACAAGAGGAGAAGCGGAACAGAGAAATGAATATTTCACTATAAAACCATGTCAATTATCAACATTATACACATGAACGAATTTACTGGCAGGTCTTTGGAGGGAAGAGGAGAGTAGATATCGTTTTTCGAAAAAGGAGTTGTGTGTTGCAGTTGGTCCTTTTATATATACTTATCAGAGAGTACCAGGCCCTGATATTAGTCTAGTTATAGTACAAAGTAAAACAAGTTAATACAATGCTTTACTCTCTTGAATCACAAAAATGGACTTACTGAACATTTCAGCCCGAAAGGCGATCCAAGTTATGTAGCTAGCGTATTTTTCTTCTGAATCAAATGTCAGTAGTTCAGCTCCAGTACTGGTGCAGTAATCCTAGGATATAGAATTATATATCTTAATGATAATTTATAAAAAAAAAAAAAAAAACCGATACGGATATTAAACATTTTAAAACAAAGAGAGAGATGGATAAACGAGGGTTGATTGATATGTTGTGAGCCTGATATTGAATGATTTGAACTTTTCCGCACATGCCACTTTGATAAAACTCCTATTTTTGGCTGTTCAGAAAGTCATCGAGTAAATGTTAAGGTTAGGGATAGATTTATGGTGCCTGACATAATTGTTCTTGGACAAAAATTAAAGTCTGATGGAGGGAGGTAAATAAGTTTGATGCTCAATCACTTTAAAGCCACAATCGTGAATATCAGTCATGGCAATGACAGACTCGTTCATTCTAACACTAACTCTAACCCGATGTGTCCGTTTTGCAAAAGCTGCTTTTCTTGTTTATTTTATAGTGCTACATCGTCGATATAAAATAACCAAACGTGAACGATCCTTGGGTACACGAGACTGTATCGTCAGAAAACCGTGCGACTTAAAAAGAATATCCCTGAATACCTCCTTCAATACGAGGCTCACAACATATCAATCAATCAACCCTCGTAATAGAAATAATCTAAGACGTTTTTACAACTGGCACACTTCACTACAAACGGATAGGTGATACGATAAAGCCAAAAATAAATCGTATCTGTACGAGAGACAGTAGCGCTAGAACACCAGATATAAGGACATTGTGTAAGGTAGAGTAGAGTCGGACATGAATCCAAGAGTAATATAGAACAACTAGTTATAAGGACATTGAAACACAATTTAATAATAAGTTACGTTAGAGTTAACCTGATTTAAACTGCTCTATGCAGTTGTCTGGTCCTTCTAGGATTAGAAATTGATGAATGAATATTGAATAGGTCGAATGATGATGCCCGATAGAATGCATACTTTAAATTATCGATTCATATAAGAGGCAGACATTGAAATTAAAATAATTTGCTTTCTATCTTTTGACTTTAAATGATATATTACTAAGAAATGCAATTGATTTTGATATATATAAAAGCCAATTAAAAACTGAATGGAAACTTTGAACGGGAATAAATATGTTGTACACAATACCTTGGCTTCCTTCCACGTTTTCTTGTCCGTGGTAATTGTGAAACACAAATCACCGTCGTGGCCCCATAACACGGGGCACATCACGGTAGGGTAATCTGTCAAATTAACAGTGTATATCGCTATATCACGGTAGGGTATCCTGTAAAATTAATACTGTATGAACCTGTATTACGACGGAGTATCCTGTAAAATTAACAGTGTAAATCGCTGTATAACGGTTGAGTATTCAGTCAAATTAGGACGTTATATCCCTGTAACATGGTAGGATATCGAGTCAAATTAGGACTTTATATCCCTGTAACATGGTAGGATATCGAGTCAAATTAGGACTTTATATCCCTTTAACATGGTAGGATATCGAGTCAAATTAGGACGTTATATCCCTGTAACATGGTAGGATATCGAGTCAAATTAGGACGTTATATCCCTGTAACATGGTAGGATATCGAGTCAAATTAGGACTTTATATCCCTGTAACATGGTAGGATATCGAGTCAAATTAGGACTTTATATCCCTGTAACATGGTAGGATATCGAGTCAAATTAGGACGTTATATCCCTGTAACATGGTAGGATATCGAGTCAAATTAGGACTTTATATCCCTTTAACATGGTAGGATATCAAGTCAAATGAGGACGTTATATCCCTGGAACATGGTAGGATATCGAGTCAAATTAGGACTTTATATCCCTGTAACATGGTAGGATATCAAGTCAAATTAGGACTTTATATCCCTGGAACATGGTAGGATATCGAGTCAAATTAGGACTTTATATCCCTGTAACATGGTAGGATATCGAGTCAAATTAGGACTTTATATCCCTGTAACATGGTAGGATATCAAGTCAAATTAGGACTTTATATCCCTGTAACATGGTAGGATATCAAGTCAAATTAGGACGTTATATCCCTGTAACATGGTAGGATATCAAGTCAAATTAGGACGTTATATCCCTGTAACATGGTAGGATATCAAGTCAAATGAGGACGTTATATCCCTGGAACATGGTAGGATATCGAGTCAAATTAGGACTTTATATCCCTGTAACATGGTAGGATATCAAACAGTCAAATCACGACTTTATATATTTGTATCAGTTGGGAGCGATATAGAGCAAGATATTAACAGTTAATTTTCCTACATCAAATATAATGATAGTAAACATACTATATTTGAAATAAATAGACAATTCGGGTACTAGAATGACACTCATAATCAGACATTATGTTTTGTCAAAATATAAAAGAATAGAAGTAAACGTAGGATATATATATTGAAAATGCCATGTATGTGAATAAATACATATTTCAAGGTGGTGTGTTCAAACGTTTAATTTTCTACACAAATACATTTAATTCTTTATCTATTAAATCAGAAGAGCGTTTGATTACAGAGGGAATACGCCGCTTTAGTTTTCATTTCGAAAGTTGCTGGATAACCTAAACGAATCACGAAACTATTCACAGTGCAGTATAATGTACCGTTCGTTAAAAATGTTTATACCAATATGACGTCCATTTAAAGAGTTACATATAAACTAGGACCAGTTTTTACACTAGTGGTTAACAAGTCCACTTTAATGATACAATTAAGCATTGGTTACCATATTATTGACATCCGTTTGGGTATAACATACATTGGTGTTCTAGCATATCTAGTGGCGTGCGTTAGAACACACAATTATTATGTTTTGCAATATCATTGCTGATGGAACAGCCTTTGATATCGCGGGATCCAGCTGTTGTCAAGCGTAACAGACTAAACAGTGAAGGCAAGTAAAAAAAAGTCCCACTTATAAACTGCTTATACAACGATAGGTTCAAAAATTCTTTTAATTTCAAATACGTTAGTGGTAATATTTATATAATTTGGGCCAAAATTAATAATATGAAATATAACATTTTTCGAAAAATGCCCGAAATGACCTCTTTAACACTGGAGAATGTATTACTACGCAGCAGACTAAATACCAATGTCAACACTGGGGTATATCATAAATTGGGGCTAGTGAAAACATAAAAGTTCTGTGCAGTATTAATATAAATATTTTAAGATACAATAGGTACACTAGATATTGTGGGTTTTATTACCGTGTTTTAGACACAAATATGTCTGGCCAGCCTGAATACACATTTCATCGATAGTACAGGTGTGTCCTCTGCAAGCTCCTCCGACACCCTGTAATATAACCAAGGCAATAAACAAATGCTGTCTACCTAAAGAATGAAGTGTAGTAAGGGGCGATAACTCGCTATCGTTCCTTACGGAACGTAATGATAGCATGAGCTAATTCGCGATTTTTGCCGGCTATTGTAGCGATTTGGGGGTGGAAAAATGACACATACAATTTTGATGGGGTATTGAACCATTGCAAAACTCGACTCGATCTAGGTCTGGGTGTATCTGGTATCCCTGTGGAAAATCGTATTTATGAGATATTTTGACTCAAACATGCCAAAATCGTCATTTTGACTAAGAGGTTCTGTTTAAATCGCCCTAAAAAATCCCCACCAAAAATCCAGAAACATATATGATGCACATGTACATAGATAAATGTTTCCCGAAGAAAATGGTCTGTTTAGTTTTTCAATATCTTTAGCAGAACGGTAAAAAGATTGTTTTGAAAATGGCCTATTTTTTCGACCTTCTCAGTATTTTTCCACTCGGCTGAGGTATTTACCTATTAATAGGCTGCCCGTTTTGATGACGCAAGACCGGGCGTTTCCTGTCCGTGTAGCGGTTGAACAGATGGACCGGGTAGGCATACATAGCTATCAGCATTAAAATCATTATGGATCAACTGGTTTTATATTTGTTTTGCGCGAGTAATCGTGATGATGTGTTTTAAAGCCTGCCTTAACATCAACAGGTCCGTTAAGATTGATGTATGAAGTTTATACGTAATAGAAATTAATAAAACATTTGGTTTGGTCGGCTTGTCCGCATATATAAAGGAAAACTATAGAATAACGCCATCCTGAACTCATCGGGTATTGTCTCTGAAATGATTCTCCGAGGAGTTCCGGATGGAATAACACCGGGGACTTCACGCCGCTTACTCGTTTAACTCCATGCTTTAGCTGCAGTCTAAGTGGGTTATATTACATTTTTTCCGTCAGGACCAGGACTTTTTAATAGCATGTCATATTAAAAGTGACGTTGGAGGTTATAGCTGTTCTACTATGACAAAATTAATTGCTTTACAGGATCAGTATTCATCGTGAACCAAGACCAGCGTTCAATTCTTGTCGATAACAAATCTAAACTCGTACTGAGTAACTGAGACGTAGGCTTCCAGTAGGCCTATTGTAGTGTTAATGTTACGTGTTCATTAACGTTTTTGAGACAGGCGACGTTAAAATATTTAAAATATGTTTTCTTTATTGCTTGTTTGTTTAATGCAATTACTGTTTCGTCAGCTGATGCATGTTGATGTTTTGATATCTTGATCAGCTGATTTGTTTATATCGAGTAGCAACGTTTCGAGAATCATATCACGGACATTACATAAATTTTTTTAGCTTACGATAACACGAACTTTCGGGGACTCTGATCTGATGTACATGTACTTCAGTACACACTAACAGTATATTGAACCAGAGACATATTTGTTTTCAAATAATAGATATTTTTTTCAATTTTTTAATGAAATATTTATAGTCAAATGCGTAAAATTTGGAAATACCAAAGTGTAAAAGTCCCTGACTGCCCTTTATTGAGATGGTTCTTAGGACAGGGTCAAATTATATCATCTTATGCATTAATATATAAATGAAGTAAATTTTCAAATATATATTTGCCTCAAATAGGCCTACCATACAACAATGCATATTTAAACCTTTCATTTTCATGCACCGAAAAACAAATATGCCAGAAAGCAGTTATGACCAATTCATGCTAAAGTATTTTCAAT